>NW_026613536.1:0-161394 GCF_026213295.1 Gadus chalcogrammus
TAATATTTAACCCTATTTAATTTTTGCATATAGAGCTCGATGTCATGCGAATTAAAGGAGATGTACTCCGAGCTTGAAAGCTTCGGCGCCGGGTCATTTGAAGGAATCTATCTTTAAGGCGGCGCTTGATTTTACTGACAAAATGGCGTCCGACACCGTGGTCACTGGGTTCAGGAACTCGATATCATGCAAGCACTTTGTTTTCTTTTTATTTTGTTCTACACACAATGCATGCTTTAAACATGACACGGGGCCAACAGTAAAGGCGTTTTTTTTTCAGCCAACCTCCTGTTAGCCAGTTTACCTTGTCATACATGGCGCAATTTAAAATGCTCCTTACCGTACACCAACGAGCTGTGTGGTTTTCACAGTAGGTTTTGGTCTGCCCTCTGCTTTCACTCGTAGTCAGTTCACGATAGCTTGTCCATGAAGGCGGTGACTGGCCAGAGTGTTGTGTCAAGTGACTGAAGTGCAAAATTCTACCCTATCGGTCACTGGTTCACGGGTGGGACTTATCTGCCATAAGGATCAATTGAAACGGAAAATAAACACGAGCCGCCTGGGGCTCACTCGATTTACATTGAAGTCAATGGGAATAGTGGCGCTGTTGTGACTCACAGAATTGATTTCAGGAAAACAGCTCGTCTTCGTGAGTATTTCTGTTTCAAAGCACTGAAAATGGGATTGTTGTAAGATTTTTGGTTTATTTATTTTTTAACATTTTTTTGGTGAAGCACTGCTTCACCTGTAGTCTTATAGAAGCCTCCACTGCTCCAAACTCTATTTGTGAAACATGCAGACGGCCTAGTGAGACTGCAGCAGGCAGCAGCAAAGAGATGTAGCGACCTCGGTTTATTTCTCCAGCTTTCACAGCACACAAACACGCACACAGATTGCTTGGTCTTTTTTTTGTTTCGTCGTTGTCTGTTAAACCGCCAAGTGGAGCGACGTGTCTGGGAAGCTAGCCTCTTGGTCTGAGCATGTGTGTGCATCGCTTCTCGGCCTTTTGGCTAAGATCAAGTGTAGTATCTGTTCTTATCAGTTTAATATCTGATACGTCCCCTACCCGGGGACCATATATTAAATTGATTTTTCGAACTGGGAGATGGAAAAGGGGCTTGCTCCGTCCACTCCACGCATCGACCTGGTATTGCAGTAACTCCAGGACCGGTGCACCCCTCTCTCACTGTGAAAAACAAAACTAAACTCCTCCTGAGAGTACACCCGTCCGCCTGTAGACAATAAAGTGTCATTTACAATTCACAAACGCACTGTTTACAATTACTCCAACGATATTCTGTTGTAGTGATGTTATGGTTTGCGTCGAGGCATCGGGGCGTGTGTCGAGTACCTCGGCTCCTCCCCCAGCGAAGCTCCGTATCACATAGGCGAAATGACGTGGCGCGTGACGTTCGAGGCTTCATCTCGGGCTGTTCCGCGATATGGGTTCACAATTGGCACATTTCTACAAAAAGAAGACCCTACCCAGTTCCAAGATCACTTTTATGGCTATGTAATTAATCACACTCGTTCTCAGACATCATGCAGTTCTATTATTACAATTATTAGTAGGCTACTGTAGTTATAAGACAATCTATTTTGCCCGGGATGACTTAAAACCTTTGTCAAATGATTTGTTCTCTACCATGAGCTCGGGAGATATTTATGAACGGCACACTCACACGTATCACTGAAATGACTTTAATTCTTAAACGTTTTGATGTTGTACGAAGCAAACATCACATCATCACAGGAAACTCTTTCTTTCATCATAATTTCATTCCTTGTCCCTAGCGTACTCATTTGAAGCTTCGAGGTCGAACCACTTTGATGGTTCACCTGGCTGCGAGGCTTTGACGTTTCATGAGGCATCATCTCGCCACCACTATTCTGTTGTTTAAGAAAGAAAAAAGGATTCTTTCTGTGGCGTGTCGATAACTCGGACCTCCAGGTTTCCTTTCGTTATGCTTCCATCACGCTGATTTCAGATTCGCCTGTCATCGTGTGACCGGTGGTCTACAGTGTTTATTAAAGTCTAGACATCTCCGAATGCTTTGCAACCGTTCTCCTGGGGAACACGCGTGGGCATCGTTCAGCCCACCTGAACGTGTACAACTCATACTTACCTGGCAAGGGAGATACCATGATCAAGAAGGTGGTTCACCCATAGCGAGGCTCAGCCATTGCACTGAGGCTGTTGCTGACCCGTGCGAATTCCCCAAATGTGGGAATCTCGATTGCATAATTTCTGGTAGTGGGGGACTGCGTTCGCGCTCTCCCCTGATCATGTTGTTCTAAAGAAATAATAGCTATGAATGATACCACCCTGAGCACGCCCGATCTCGTCTGATCTCGGAGGCTAAGCAGGGTCCGGCCTGGTTAGTACTTGGATGGGTGACCGCCTGGGAATGGCTCATGACCCCCCAAAGTCCCTATCCCACAACACTGGGATCGATCCAAAAGGATCGAGGATCAAAACGGACGGCTCCATCTGGTGGTTTTTTCAGAAATGTCATGTGCAAGGCCTAGATTATCAAAATCCACTAGTCTGCTGGATGTTTTGTTTATCATTTTCATACTTTTGAGTGGATGTCGGCTGATGAGATTCATACAATCAAGTGGAAAAGGTAAATTGTTACATTTTTGGGCTGAATTAAGAAAAATAATAAGAGCCATTCACAGAACTCATTGTTTTGACCACCAAGGGAGTGCAGACCATCACAGTGGGGGTGTATTCCACACCTCTGGTTGCGGGAGTGAAGACACAAGGACTTCTTATTTCTTTGGTGTGTTTTTTCTTTCCAATACCCCACCCCTTCTGAAACCCAAGCACACTGAGACTCAAATACTTTTACAACTTTTATTTTTCAACCAGAATGTGTTTCATTGAAAAGGCAATCCATATAAACACAAATAAACAAGATCATTTAGTTAAAATGCTCGCCCACCACGACTAGGTACAGATCTACAGGCGAGAACACGAGAGCATGAGACGAGAGACACCTGTACACCATTTGCAAACATTTAAGTTAAACATGAGCTGACAGACATACACACAGCACAGGACAAGCACAGATAAATAACATATATAATAAAAACACTCAACAATTTAAGAACACACACACACACACTTGTACCTTAAGATACAAATCAACAATTGGCTGTACTGCTAAAGTGCAATATACAATGATTATCCCATAGACTCAGGTGCCAATCAACAAATAAAGGCTCAAGCTTTCCTCCTTTTGTGTTTTCTTAGCAAACTTTTTGTTAAAACTGAAGCAGACAAATACTACAAACATCACAAAGACATGGAAGCTGACAAAGACAAACAACAATGCCTGACACAAACACAGATATCTGAACCTGAACAACCACTAAAGGGTATGTAAACTGATTGTGTTAGATTTGGAAAACTGATTATTTTTTAAAAGATTGGCCTCGATATGGAAAACCATAGAGCAGAATGGCTACTACAAAGTTTAATTTTAAACAGCAATATAAAATAATAATAAATAAAATCGAACTAAAGACTTCAATTAAATCTGCAAAGTGGCCTTTTTTTTGAACGATATAATAAAATGATATGTGCTTAATGAGCACTTTAAAAAACACACAAAGACAAAGCCAAACACACACAACAAGCTCTTTCTCTCTCTTACAGCATGGCACAGGAACAGTGGCTCACAGAGTGTAAGTTTATTCACACACAGACACACCACACACACACACACACACACACACACACACACACACACACACACGCATTTCCAGGTATTTACACAGTCCTCCTGTCCAACTCTGCATCCACGACACTCTTAAAGTGTTCAAAGTTGTCATACACCACATTGTAAAAGCCAGGGGTAGTGGACTTCCTAGTGGATGGACAGTAGGAAAACATTTTCTGCATGCTTCCAGCCACTTTGTCCTTGAAAGGGTTGTACCTCTTCCACTGTCCACCACAGTTTGGCATGTGGCAAGCCCCACATGGCCCTTAGCTCCGCTTCTCACCACGTCTCTTTCCAGCCTGGTGATGGATGTGCCGGTACTGGACCTGAGGCCGGTCTGGCGGAGCAGTCGCTCCTTCTGCCACTTCAGCAGCTCGTTCTGCTCTCCCTGCTGGCAGTACTGGAACAGCAGCCACACCAGCCAGCCGACATCATTCTCCACAAGCCACCTGAAGGTCTGACCGGCGTGCTTCCCGAACGTGATGACCAGCTGACCTTTCCAAAGGTCTCTGCTGTCTTGAGATCCAGCCATTTAGGGTCAACAACAGTGCTGCTGCGGGCCTCTGCCACAGACCTTGCTGCCTCTGTACAGTACAGCCTGGCCTCTCCTAGCCGGTACAAAATTATGTTGGGGTACTGGTGTAGCTGTTGATGGGCTGACCAGCGATGGTTTAGTGGCCAAGCTCTTCCGCCGACAATCACAGTAAAGGTCTCCCTGGCGTCTGCATGGATCTTCAGATGACTCGCCAGGTTGACTTTTCACCGAATGTCTTGTCGCACACGGTGCACTGATGTGTAGGCATGTTCCATCTGGTACTGTAAAACATGAATAAATGAGTAAAACTAAAAGCAGATCATTTAGATTGACAATATGTAGCCCTTTATTATACAGAAATCTGCTGTTGGTGTATTAGCCTAGGACAACAAGCTCGCCCAGATTGTCAAGATGATTAACACGGTCGCCAAATTGCTTCATGTTACAATTACTCTCGCATCAGCTGTTGTCTCAACAGTCACATTTACCCATATTAACACATATCCACATCAATTGACCAAGAAAACGTTGATTGTCGCCGAAAAGCAACAAGTTTGCAGGTATGCGACGTAGCCCTTACTATTGTAAACAGTGTCGTTAGCCGCGCCTAGCTATCGTCACAAAACACACATTAATCAGCTTATTATTTCAACAACCCTTGGGTGAATATAGTAATGCCATACACCGTTGGAAAGCTTAGATTGCCACGATTAAACGAGACTTCCCACGGGTAATATGGTTGCTCACCGACAAAACGGCGATAGGTTGACTAAAGTCCTACCCAGCAGCTAAAAACGTAACCTCTACGTCTTCCCTTTATACACAACGACCACGTTATGACACGGTCGAAATCTTTTCTCTTTCTACAAAATCGAAACAGCTTAATACAAACCCTAAAAAAAATGTCTAATTATTAACTAGCAAACGATGCAGGGGATACAATTTACCTGAGTGAATCCTCCGTTGACTGCTTCACCGGGGAATACCACGCGCTGTAAGCTATTTTCTTTCAACTCGAGCTCATTGGCTGCAATAGAGTTCCGGGTGTTATAGATATATATTTATTTGTCCTTGGACAGAAGTACAACGAAATTCAGTGCACTCACGTACTGGTCTAATTTAAAAGGTAACATAATAAATAATAAAGAAAGAAAGAAAATACATTCAACATTTCGTTCACTCACTGCTTCACCTGTAGTCTCATATAAGCCTCCACTGCTCCAAACTCTATTTGTGAAACATGCAGACGGAATAGTGAGACTGCCAGCAGGCAGCAGCAAAGAGATGTAGCGACCTCGGTTTATTTCTCCAGCTTTCACAGACACACAAACACGCACACAGATTGCTTGGTCTTTTTTTATGTTACCTTTTGGGATATATTAAAAGACCCACTTTTAGAGATGTTTAATGAAAGTTTGCATAGTAATAATCTACCATTATCCTTAAGAACAGGTATCATCTCCTTGCTTTACAAAAAAGGAGACAAAAAAGACATTAAGAACTGGCGCCCACTTACCTTGCTTGGTGTAGACAGAAAGATCCTTGCAAAAGCCCTTTTTTTCCGCCTGCAACAAGTGTCTGGGCAGATTGTGGGGGAAGAGCAGACATGTGCAATACCTGGAAGATGCATGAGTGAAAGTCTTGCCTTAGTCAGAGATTCCTACCTCTACGCATATGACCGCAGACTGCCATTATGTATATCCGCCTTAGATTTGGAAAAAGCATTTGACAAGGTTAGCCATACCTTCCTCAGGAAAGTCCTGGTTAAACTTGGTTTTGGGCCTCAGCTTAGAGCTTGGATTGACTTGCTGTATACTGACTGCTTAAGCAAGGTTGTTATCAATGGTCACTCCACTGACACCTTTGAAGTTTGCTCAGGAGTAAGACAGGGATGCCCATTGTCTGTTATGTTGTTTATATTTGCCATGGAGCCCTTGGCTCGGGCTATAAAGGAAGACCCTTCTATTCATGGTCTCCAAGTCCCTGGAAGCGGGGGACAGGAAGCCAAGCTAGCCGTGTATATGGATGATCTAACAATATTATGCACAGACAATAAGTCAATACTCAAAGTGCTATATTGGTGTGACCAATTCTCCGCCGCCTCTAGTGCCAAACTCAATAGGTCAAAAAGTGAAATCTTGTATCTTAATTGGCCTGAACCTAATTTTAACCACGGCCTGGTCCAAAGGGATGAGAGAATTAAGATTCTTGGACTAGAGATTGGGCAAAATATGGAAAATATTAATTGGGAGAAAAAACTACCAATGATTAAAGGTAAACTGCTCCAATGGGAACAAAGAATCTCACCTTTACGGGGAAAGTACTGGTGATCAACTCAGAAATCGTTTGCTTCTCTCACTTACCTTGCCGCAACAATTCCAGCCCCCAAGCATGTAATGACAGCCCTGAGAAGATGCATTTTTCAGTTTGTGTGGGGAGCGCAGCAAGAGAGAATTAGACGAGAGATAATGTATAGACCATTGCAGAAAGGGGGTCAAAATGTCCCTGATCTAGCAAAGAAAATGGAGGCTCTATTCCTGACGCCCATATTGCAGGCAGTACTAAACGAAAATAGGAGGAGCCTATGGCCAAATTTCGCCATGTTCTGGGTAGGCCATCAAGTCCTAAGGAAAGTGGGGTTAGACCGTGCCTAAAAAGACCTCATGCAGAGAAGAGACCTCCGCTGTATGAAAGGGTGGTGACCTTTGTAAATTCTGGAAAGTGGCGGGATGTTGGTCGGGTAGACCGAGCCTTTGTGGAGAGTTGTTTGAGCCCCGAACGGTCAAGACTGGTTACTGTTGGCGTCCTGGCTGAAACCAGCTGCCTTAGGGTGTGGAGAAATGTCAATGCGCCTTTTTTGTTCAATGCATATAGAGAGCTCGCTTGGCAGGCAGTTCAGAGGTGTCTCCCTACATGAGACTTTCTGAAGAGACGGGGGTCATCTAAGAGTGCAAGATGTCCCAGGGTGGGGTGTGGTGGAGATGAGGATGTTTCACATTTGTTGTGGTCATGTGGGGTGGCTCGGAGGGTTTGGCGCTTATTGGGGCCATGGCTGGGTGACCTGTTTAGAGTCCCAACGGAATCAGATGTCCTGTATGGGGTTATAAAGAGTGGTGACGGTAAGGGCTGGGAAAGATGGTGGGCCTTGATTAATTGCACAAAAGAGTCGATGTGGAGGTGTCGTAACCTAATGGTGTACAAGAGCCTTTTGTTTTCAGCGGAATCAATCGTTAATTTGAGCATAACCTTGGTAAAGGATTATGTGTGGAGGGACAAGGAACGATATGGAATTGTGGTATGTAAGGAACTCTGGAAAATAGAGAACACTGAGTTATGTAGAATTTTGTGTTAACATTTGAATGCGTTGACCTTGCTGTAAAATGTAACTATTTTGCTTGTTAACCTTTGAATGTGTTTTGACCTTGAAACCATGTTGTAAAATGTAACTCTGTGCCTGACTTAAATAAACGCCTAAAAAAAAAAAAATAAAAAAATAAAAAAAAAAAAATAAATAAAAAGGTTCACCCATAGCGAGGCTCAGCCATTGCACTGAGGCTGTTGCTGACCCGTGCGAATTCCCCAAATGTGGGAATCTCGATTGCATAATTTCTGGTAGTGGGGGACTGCGTTCGCGCTCTCCCCTGATCATGTTGTTCTAAAGAAATAATAGCTATGAATGATACCACCCTGAGCACGCCCGATCTCGTCTGATCTCGGAGGCTAAGCAGGGTCCGGCCTGGTTAGTACTTGGATGGGTGACCGCCTGGGAATGGCTCATGACCCCCCAAAGTCCCTATCCCTCAACACTGGGATCGATCCAAAAGGATCGAGGATCAAAACGGACGGCTCCATCTGGTGGCCACTGGTGGGTGGTTTTATTTTCAGAAATGTCATGTGCAAGGCCTAGATTATCAAAATCCACTAGTCTGCTGGATGTTTTGTTTATTATTTTCATACTTTGAGTGGATGTAGCTGATGAGATTCATACAATCAAGTGGAAAAGTGTTAAATTGTTACATTTTTGGGCTGAATTAAGAAAAATAATAAGAGCCATTCACAGAACTCATTGTTTTGACCACACAGGGAGTGCAGCCATCACAGTGGGGGTGTATTCACACCTCTGGTTGCGGGAGTGAAGACACAAGGACTTCTAATTTCTTTGGTGTGTTTTTTCTTTCCAATACCCCACCCCTTCTGAAACCCAAGCACACTGAGACTCCAAAATACTTTTACAACTTTTATTTTTCAACCAGAATGTGTTTCATTGAAAAGGCAATCCATATAAACACAAATAAACAAGATCATTTTAGTTAAAAGCTCGCCCACCACGACTAGGTACAGATCTACAGGCGAGAACACGAGAGCATGAGACGAGAGACAAACATGTACTACCATTTGCAAACATTTAGTTAAACATGGAGCTGACAGACATACACACATCACAAGGACAGGCACATATAAATAACATTAATAATAATAAAAAACACTCAACAATTAAAGAACACACACACACACACTTGTACTTAAGATACAAATCAACAATTGGCTTGTACAGGCTAAAGTGCAATAATGAACATGATTATCCATAGACTCAGGTGACCAATCAACAAATAAAGGCTCAAGCTGTTCCTCCCTTTTGTGTTTTCTTGAGCAAACTTTTGTTAAAACTGAAGCAGACAAATACATACAAACATCACAAAGACATGAAGCTGACAAAGACAAACAACATGCATGACAAAAACACAGATTATCTGAACATGAACAACCACTAAAGGGTATGTAAACTGATTGTGTTAGATTGGAACTGATTATGGTTTAAAAGATTGGCCTCGATATTGAACATAGAGCAGAATGGATACTACAAAGTTAATTTTAACAGCAATATAAATAATAATAAATAAAAAGCGAACAAAAGAACTTCAAGTAAATCTGCAAAGTGCCTTTTTTTTGAACGATATAAATAAATAGATAGTGCTTAATGAAGCACTTTAAAAAACACACACAAAGACAAAGACAAACACACACAAACAAGCCTCTTTCTCTCTCTTACAGATGGCACAGGAACAGTGGCATCACAGAGGTAAGTTATTCACACACACACACACACACACACACACACATACACACACGCATTTCCAGGTATTTACACAGTCCTCCTGTCCAACTCTGCATCCACGACACTCTTAAAGTGTTCAAAGTTGTCATACACCACATTGTAAAAGCCAGGGGTAGTGGACTTCCTAGTGGATGGACAGTAGGAAAACATTTTCTGCATGCTTCCAGCCACTTTGTCCTTGAAAGGGTTGTACCTCTTCCACTGTCCACCACAGTTTGGCATGTGGCAAGCCCCACATGGCCTTGAGGACTTGTTAGGCATGAATGTCTTCACTGTTGGTGCAGGAGGGACAAGGCTCTGGCTGCAGGATGGCCCACGAAACAGGACGGAGGGGGCCTGTGGCTGTGCGGGGAGGACCAGCAGTATGGGTGCTGCCGACACAGGGGGTGGGCCGTAGGTCAACGCAGCAGGTGGCCTCGGCTGGAGGTGGGTGGGCGCAGGAGGCCTCGGCAGAATGGGGGTGAGCGCAGCAGGCTTCAGCCGGGTGGAGGACGACAAACCCAGTGGGCTGAACGGGCCGGTTCGCTGGAGTCACAGGCTGTGGCTCAGCAACAAATAATCTGGAAATATAAAATACACATGTGATCAGTATTGATATGACGTGTGTGCTATTTGCTTTCCACAGCCAACAGGTGAAACAAAGTGCTTATGACAACTTAGCTCCGCTTCTCACCACGTCTCTTTCCAGCCTGGTGATGGATGTGCCGGTACTGGACCTGAGGCCGGTCTGGCGGAGCAGTCGCTTCTTCTGCCACTTCAGCAGCTCGTTCTGCTCTCCCTGCTGGCAGTACTGGAACAGCAGCCACACCAGCCAGCCGACATCATTCTCCACAAGCCACCTGAAGGTCTGACCGGCGTGCTTCCCGAACGTGATGACCAGCTGACCTTTCCAAAGGTCTCTGCTGTCTTGAGATCCAGCCATTTAGGGTCAACAACAGTGCTGCTGCGGGCCTCTGCCACAGACCTTGCTGCCTCTGTACAGTACAGCCTGGCCTCTCCTAGCCGGTACAAAATGATGTTGGGGTACTGGTTTAGCTGTTGATGGCTGACCAGCGATGGTTTAGTGGCCAAGCTCTTCCCGCAGACATCACAGGTAAAGGTCTCCCTGGCGTCTGCATGGATCTTCAGATGACTCGCCAGGTTGGACTTTTCACCGAATGTCTTGTCGCACACGGTGCACTGATGTGTAGGCATGTTCCATCTGGTACTGTATAACATGAATAAATGAGTAAAACTAAAAGCAGATCATTTAGATTGACAATATGTAGCCCTTTATTATACAGAAATCTGCTGTTGGTGTATTAGCCTAGGACAACAAGCTCGCCAGATTGTCAAGAGATTAACACGGTCGCCAAATTGCTTCATGTTACAATTACTCTCGCATCAGCTGTTGTCTCAACAGTCACATTTACCCATATTAACACATATCCACATCAAATTGACCAAGAAAACGTTGATTGTCGCCGAAAAGCAACAAGTTTGCAGGTATGCGACGTAGCCCTTACTATTGTAAACAGTGTCGTTAGCCGCGCCTAGCTATCGTCACAAAACACACATTAATCAGCTTATTATTTCAACAACCCTTGGGTGAATATAGTAATGCCATACACCGTTGGAAAGCTTAGATTGCCACGATTAAAACGAGACTTCCCACGGGTAATATGGTTGCTCACCGACAAAACGGCGATAGGTTGACTAAAGTCTACCCAGCAGCTAAAAACGTAACCTCTACGTCTTCCCTTTATACACAACGACCACGTTATGACACGGTCGAAATCTTTTCTCTTTCTACAAAATCGAAACAGCTTAATACAAACCGCAAAAAAAAATGTCTAATTATTAACTAGCAAACAATGCAGGGGATACAATTTACCTGAGTGAATCCTCCGTTGACTGCTTCACCGGGGAATACCACGCGCTGTAAGCTATTTTCTTTTTCAACTCGAGCTCATTGGCTGCAATAGAGTTCCGGGTGTTATAGATATATATTTATTTGTCATTGGACAGAAGTACAACGAAATTCAGTGCACTCACGTACTGGTCTAATTTAAAAAGGTAACATAATAAATAATAAAGAAAGAAAGAAAATACATTCAACATTTCGTTCACTCACTGCTTCACCTGTAGTCTCATATAAGCCTCCACTGCTCCAAACTCTATTTGTGAAACATGCAGACGGAATAGTGAGACTGCCAGCAGGCAGCAGCAAAGAGATGTAGCGACCTCGGTTTATTTCTCCAGCTTTCACAGACACACAAACACGCACACAGATTGCTTGGTCTTTTTTTTGTTTCGTCGTTGTCTGTTAAACCGCCAAGTGGAGCGACGTGTCTGGGAATCTAGCCTCTTGGTCTGAGCATGTGTGTGCATCGCTTCTCGGCCTTTTGGCTAAGATCAAGTGTAGTATCTGTTCTTATCAGTTTAATATCTGATACGTCCCCTACCCGGGGACCATATGTTAAATTGATTTTTCGAACTGGGAGATGGAAAAGGGGCTTGCTCCGTCCACTCCACGCATCGACCTGGTATTGCAGTAACTCCAGGACCGGTGCACCCCTCTCACTGTGAAAAACAAAACTAAACTCCTCCTGAGAGTACACCCGTCCGCCTGTAGACAATAAAGTGTCATTTACAATTCACAAACGCACTGTTTACAATTACTCCAACGATATTCTGTTGTAGTGATGTTATGGTTTGCGTCGAGGCATCGGGGCGTGTGTCGAGTACCTCGGCTCCTCCCCCAGCGAAGCTCCGTATCACATAGGCGAAATGACGTGGCGCGTGACGTTCGAGGCTTCATCTCGGGCTGTTCCGCGATATGGGTTCACAATTGGCACATTTCTACAAAAGAAGACCCTACCCAGTTCCAAGATCACTTTTATGGCTATGTAATTAATCACACTCGTTCTCAGACATCATGCAGTTCTATTATTACAATTATTAGTAGGCTACTGTAGTTATAAGACAATCTATTTTGCCCGGGGTGACTTAAAACCTTTGTCAAATGATTTGTTCTCTACCATGAGCTCGGGAGATATTTTTTTGAACGGCACACTCACACGTATCACTGAAATGACTTTAATTCTTAAACGTTTTGATGTTGTACGAAGCAAACATCACATCATCACAGGAAACTCTTTCTTTCATCATAATTTCATTCCTTGTCCCTAGCGTACTCATTTGAAGCTTCGAGGTCGAACCACTTTGATGGTTCACCTGGCTGCGAGGCTTTGACGTTTCATGAGGCATCATCTCGCCACCACTATTCTGTTGTTTAAGAAAGAAAAAAGGATTCTTTCTGTGGCGTGTCGATAACTCGGACCTCCAGGTTTCCTTTCGTTATGCTTCCATCACGCTGATTTCAGATTCGCCTGTCATCGTGTGACCGGTGGTCTACAGTGTTTATTAAAGTCTAGACATCTCCGAATGCTTTGCAACCGTTCTCCTGGGGAACACGCGTGGGCATCGTTCAGCCCACCTGAACGTGTACAACTCATACTTACCTGGCAAGGGAGATACCATGATCAAGAAGGTGGTTCACCCATGTAAATGAATTGACCAAAGCCATACAGAGCATGCAAGATAATAAGGCCCCAGGAGCTGATGGGTTACCCAAAGAATTTTATGTTACCTTTTGGGATATATTAAAAGACCCACTTTTAGAGATGTTTAATGAAAGTTTGCATAGTAATAATCTACCATTATCCTTAAGAACAGGTATCATCTCCTTGCTTTACAAAAAAGGAGACAAAAAAGACATTAAGAACTGGCGCCCACTTACCTTGCTTGGTGTAGACAGAAAGATCCTTGCAAAAGCCCTTTTTTTCCGCCTGCAACAAGTGTCTGGGCAGATTGTGGGGGAAGAGCAGACATGTGCAATACCTGGAAGATGCATGAGTGAAAGTCTTGCCTTAGTCAGAGATTCCTACCTCTACGCATATGACCGCAGACTGCCATTATGTATATCCGCCTTAGATTTGGAAAAAGCATTTGACAAGGTTAGCCATACCTTCCTCAGGAAAGTCCTGGTTAAACTTGGTTTTGGGCCTCAGCTTAGAGCTTGGATTGACTTGCTGTATACTGACTGCTTAAGCAAGGTTGTTATCAATGGTCACTCCACTGACACCTTTGAAGTTTGCTCAGGAGTAAGACAGGGATGCCCATTGTCTGTTATGTTGTTTATATTTGCCATGGAGCCCTTGGCTCGGGCTATAAAGGAAGACCCTTCTATTCATGGTCTCCAAGTCCCTGGAAGCGGGGGACAGGAAGCCAAGCTAGCCGTGTATATGGATGATCTAACAATATTATGCACAGACAATAAGTCAATACTCAAAGTGCTATATTGGTGTGACCAATTCTCCGCCGCCTCTAGTGCCAAACTCAATAGGTCAAAAAGTGAAATCTTGTATCTTAATTGGCCTGAACCTAATTTTAACCACGGCCTGGTCCAAAGGGATGAGAGAATTAAGATTCTTGGACTAGAGATTGGGCAAAATATGGAAAATATTAATTGGGAGAAAAAACTACCAATGATTAAAGGTAAACTGCTCCAATGGGAACAAAGAAATCTCACCTTTACGGGGAAAGTACTGGTGATCAACTCAGAAATCGTTGCTTCTCTCACTTACCTTGCCGCAACAATTCCAGCCCCCAAGCATGTAATGACAGCCCTGAGAAGATGCATTTTTCAGTTTGTGTGGGGAGCGCAGCAAGAGAGAATTAGACGAGAGATAATGTATAGACCATTGCAGAAAGGGGGTCAAAATGTCCCTGATCTAGCAAAGAAAATGGAGGCTCTATTCCTGACGCCCATATTGCAGGCAGTACTAAACGAAAATAGGAGGAGCCTATGGCCAAATTTCGCCATGTTCTGGGTAGGCCATCAAGTCCTAAGGAAAGTGGGGTTAAGACCGTGCCTAAAAAGACCTCATGCAGAGAAGAGACCTCCGCTGTATGAAAGGGTGGTGACCTTTGTAAAGTCTGGAAAGTGGCGGGATGTTGGTCGGGTAGACCGAGCCTTTGTGGAGAGTTGTTTGAGCCCCGAACGGTCAAGACTGGTTACTGTTGGCGTCCTGGCTGAAACCAGCTGCCTTAGGGTGTGGAGAAATGTCAATGCGCCTTTTTTGTTCAATGCATATAGAGAGCTCGCTTGGCAGGCAGTTCAGAGGTGTCTCCCTACATGAGACTTTCTGAAGAGACGGGGGTCATCTAAGAGTGCAAGATGTCCCAGGGTGGGGTGTGGTGGAGATGAGGATGTTTCACATTTGTTGTGGTCATGTGGGGTGGCTCGGAGGGTTTGGCGCTTATTGGGGCCATGGCTGGGTGACCTGTTTAGAGTCCCAACGGAATCAGATGTCCTGTATGGGGTTATAAAGAGTGGTGACGGTAAGGGCTGGGAAAGATGGTGGGCCTTGATTAATTGCACAAAAGAGTCGATGTGGAGGTGTCGTAACCTAATGGTGTACAAGAGCCTTTTGTTTTCAGCGGAATCAATCGTTAATTTGAGCACAACCTTGGTAAAGGATTATGTGTGGAGGGACAAGGAACGATATGGAATTGTGGTATGTAAGGAACTCTGGAAAATAGAGAACACTGAGTTATGTAGAATTTTGTGTTAACATTTGAATGCGTTGACCTTGCTGTAAAATGTAACTATTTTGCTTGTTAACCTTTGAATGTGTTTTGACCTTGAAACCATGTTGTAAAATGTAACTCTGTGCCTGACTTAAATAAACGCCTAAAAAAAAAAAAAATAATAAAAAATAATAAAAAGGTTCACCCATAGCGAGGCTCAGCCATTGCACTGAGGCTGTTGCTGACCCGTGCGAATTCCCCAAATGTGGGAATCTCGATTGCATAATTTCTGGTAGTGGGGGACTGCGTTCGCGCTCTCCCCTGATCATGTTGTTCTAAAGAAATAATAGCTATGAATGATACCACCCTGAGCACGCCCGATCTCGTCTGATCTCGGAGGCTAAGCAGGGTCCGGCCTGGTTAGTACTTGGATGGGTGACCGCCTGGGAATGGCTCATGACCCCCCAAAGTCCCTATCCCTCAACACTGGGATCGATCCAAAAGGATCGAGGATCAAAACGGACGGCTCCATCTGGTGGCCACTGGTGGGTGGTTTTATTTTCAGAAATGTCATGTGCAAGGCCTAGATTATCAAAATCCACTAGTCTGCTGGATGTTTTGTTTATTATTTTCATACTTTGAGTGGATGTAGCTGATGAGATTCATACAATCAAGTGGAAAAGTGTTAAATTGTTACATTTTTGGGCTGAATTAAGAAAAATAATAAGAGCCATTCACAGAACTCATTGTTTTGACCACACAGGGAGTGCAGCCATCACAGTGGGGGTGTATTCACACCTCTGGTTGCGGGAGTGAAGACACAAGGACTTCTAATTTCTTTGGTGTGTTTTTTCTTTCCAATACCCCACCCCTTCTGAAACCCAAGCACACTGAGACTCCAAAATACTTTTACAACTTTTATTTTTCAACCAGAATGTGTTTCATTGAAAAGGCAATCCATATAAACACAAATAAACAAGATCATTTTAGTTAAAAGCTCGCCCACCACGACTAGGTACAGATCTACAGGCGAGAACACGAGAGCATGAGACGAGAGACAAACATGTACTACCATTTGCAAACATTTAGTTAAACATGGAGCTGACAGACATACACACATCACAAGGACAGGCACATATAAATAACATTAATAATAATAAAAAACACTCAACAATTAAAGAACACACACACACACACTTGTACTTAAGATACAAATCAACAATTGGCTTGTACAGGCTAAAGTGCAATAATGAACATGATTATCCATAGACTCAGGTGACCAATCAACAAATAAAGGCTCAAGCTGTTCCTCCCTTTTGTGTTTTCTTGAGCAAACTTTTGTTAAAACTGAAGCAGACAAATACATACAAACATCACAAAGACATGAAGCTGACAAAGACAAACAACATGCATGACAAAAACACAGATTATCTGAACATGAACAACCACTAAAGGGTATGTAAACTGATTGTGTTAGATTGGAACTGATTATGGTTTAAAAGATTGGCCTCGATATTGAACATAGAGCAGAATGGATACTACAAAGTTAATTTTAACAGCAATATAAATAATAATAAATAAAAAGCGAACAAAAGAACTTCAAGTAAATCTGCAAAGTGCCTTTTTTTTGAACGATATAAATAAATAGATAGTGCTTAATGAAGCACTTTAAAAAACACACACAAAGACAAAGACAAACACACACAAACAAGCCTCTTTCTCTCTCTTACAGATGGCACAGGAACAGTGGCATCACAGAGGTAAGTTATTCACACACACACACACACACACACACACACACACACACACACATACACACACGCATTTCCAGGTATTTACACAGTCCTCCTGTCCAACTCTGCATCCACGACACTCTTAAAGTGTTCAAAGTTGTCATACACCACATTGTAAAAGCCAGGGGTAGTGGACTTCCTAGTGGATGGACAGTAGGAAAACATTTTCTGCATGCTTCCAGCCACTTTGTCCTTGAAAGGGTTGTACCTCTTCCACTGTCCACCACAGTTTGGCATGTGGCAAGCCCCACATGGCCTTGAGGACTTGTTAGGCATGAATGTCTTCACTGTTGGTGCAGGAGGGACAAGGCTCTGGCTGCAGGATGGCCCACGAAACAGGACGGAGGGGGCCTGTGGCTGTGCGGGGAGGACCAGCAGTATGGGTGCTGCCGACACAGGGGGTGGGCCGTAGGTCAACGCAGCAGGTGGCCTCGGCTGGAGGTGGGTGGGCGCAGGAGGCCTCGGCAGAATGGGGGTGAGCGCAGCAGGCTTCAGCCGGGTGGAGGACGACAAACCCAGTGGGCTGAACGGGCCGGTTCGCTGGAGTCACAGGCTCATCAACAAATAATCTGGGAATATAAAATACACATGTGATCAGTATTGATATGACGTGTGTGCTATTTGCTTTCCACAGCCAACAGGTGAAACAAAGTGCTTATGACAACTTAGCTCCGCTTCTCACCACGTCTCTTTCCAGCCTGGTGATGGATGTGCCGGTACTGGACCTGAGGCCGGTCTGGCGGAGCAGTCGCTCCTTCTGCCACTTCAGCAGCTCGTTCTGCTCTCCCTGCTGGCAGTACTGGAACAGCAGCCACACCAGCCAGCCGACATCATTCTCCACAAGCCACCTGAAGGTCTGACCGGCGTGCTTCCCGAACGTGATGACCAGCTGACCTTTCCAAAGGTCTCTGCTGTCTTGAGATCCAGCCATTTAGGGTTAACAACAGTGCTGCTGCGGGCCTCTGCCACAGACCTTGCTGCCTCTGTACAGTACAGCCTGGCCTCTCCTAGCCGGTACAAAATGATGTTGGGGTACTGGTGTAGCTGTTGATGGCTGACCAGCGATGGTTTAGTGGCCAAGCTCTTCCCGCAGACATCACAGGTAAAGGTCTCCCTGGCGTCTGCATGGATCTTCAGATGACTCGCCAGGTTGGACTTTTCACCGAATGTCTTGTCGCACACGGTGCACTGATGTGTAGGCATGTTCCATCTGGTACTGTAAAACATGAATAAATGAGTAAAACTAAAAGCAGATCATTTAGATTGACAATATGTAGCCCTTTATTATACAGAAATCTGCTGTTGGTGTATTAGCCTAGGACAACAAGCTCGCCAGATTGTCAAGAGATTAACACGGTCGCCAAATTGCTTCATGTTACAATTACTCTCGCATCAGCTGTTGTCTCAACAGTCACATTTACCCATATTAACACATATCCACATCAAATTGACCAAGAAAACGTTGATTGTCGCCGAAAAGCAACAAGTTTGCAGGTATGCGACGTAGCCCTTACTATTGTAAACAGTGTCGTTAGCCGCGCCTAGCTATCGTCACAAAACACACATTAATCAGCTTATTATTTCAACAACCCTTGGGTGAATATAGTAATGCCATACACCGTTGGAAAGCTTAGATTGCCACGATTAAAACGAGACTTCCCACGGGTAATATGGTTGCTCACCGACAAAACGGCGATAGGTTGACTAAAGTCTACCCAGCAGCTAAAAACGTAACCTCTACGTCTTCCCTTTATACACAACGACCACGTTATGACACGGTCGAAATCTTTTCTCTTTCTACAAAATCGAAACAGCTTAATACAAACCCTAAAAAAAAATGTCTAATTATTAACTAGCAAACGATGCAGGGGATACAATTTACCTGAGTGAATCCTCCGTTGACTGCTTCACCGGGGAATACCACGTGCTGTAAGCTATTTTCTTTTTCAACTCGAGCTCATTGGCTGCAATAGAGTTCCGGGTGTTATAGATATATATTTATTTGTCATTGGACAGAAGTACAACGAAATTCAGTGCACTCACGTACTGGTCTAATATAAAAAGGTAACATAATAAATAATAAATAAAGAAAGAAAATACATTCAACATTTCGTTCACTCACTGCTTCACCTGTAGTCTCATATAAGCCTCCACTGCTCCAAACTCTATTTGTGAAACATGCAGACGGAATAGTGAGACTGCCAGCAGGCAGCAGCAAAGAGATGTAGCGACCTCGGTTTATTTCTCCAGCTTTCACAGACACACAAACACGCACACAGATTGCTTGGTCTTCTTTTTGTTTCGTCGTTGTCTGTTAAACCGCCAAGTGGAGCGACGTGTCTGGGAAGCTAGCCTCTTGGTCTGAGCATGTGTGTGCATCGCTTCTCTGCCTTTTGGCTAAGAACAAGTGTAGTATCTGTTCTTATCTGTTTAATATCTGATACGTCCCCTACCCGGGGACCATATATTAAATTGATTTTTCGAACTGGGAGATGGAAAAGGGGCTTGCTCCGTCCACTCCACGCATCGACCTGGTATTGCAGTAACTCCAGGACCTGTGCACCCCTCTCTCACTGTGAAAAACAAAACTAAACTACTCCTGAGAGTACACCCGTCCGCCTGTAGACAATAGAGTGTCATTTACAATTCACAAACGCACTGTTTACAATTACTCCAACGATATTCTGTTGTAGTGATGTTATGGTTTGCGTCGAGGCATCGGGGCGTGTGTCGAGTACCTCGGCTCCTCCCCCAGCGAAGCTCCGTATCACATAGGCGAAATGACGTGGCGCGTGACGTTCGAGGCTTCATCTCGGGCTGTTCCGCGATATGGGTTCACAATTGGCACATTTCTACAAAAAGAAGACCCTACCCAGTTCCAAGATCACTTTTATGGCTATGTAATTAATCACACTCGTTCTCAGACATCATGCAGTTCTATTATTACAATTATTAGTAGGCTACTGTAGTTATAAGACAATCTATTTTGCCCGGGATGACTTAAAACCTTTGTCAAATGATTTGTTCTCTACCATGAGCTCGGGAGATATTTATGAACGGCACACTCACACGTATCACTGAAATGACTTTAATTCTTAAACGTTTTGATGTTGTACGAAGCAAACATCACATCATCACAGGAAACTCTTTCTTTCATCATAATTTCATTCCTTGTCCCTAGCGTACTCATTTGAAGCTTCGAGGTCGAACCACTTTAATGGTTCACCTGGCTGCGAGGCTTTGACGTTTCATGAGGCATCATCTCGCCACCACTATTCTGTTGTTTAAGAAAGAAAAAAGGATTCTTTCTGTGGCGTGTCGATAACTCGGACCTCCAGGTTTCCTTTCGTTATGCTTCCATCACGCTGATTTCAGATTCGCCTGTCATCGTGTGACCGGTGGTCTACAGTGTTTATTAAAGTCTAGACATCTCCGAATGCTTTGCAACCGTTCTCCTGGGGAACACGCGTGGGCATCGTTCAGCCCACCTGAAAGTGTACAACTCATACTTACCTGGCAAGGGAGATACCATGATCAAGAAGGTGGTTCACCCATAGCGAGGCTCAGCCATTGCACTGAGGCTGTTGCTGACCCGTGCGAATTCCCCAAATGTGGGAATCTCGATTGCATAATTTCTGGTAGTGGGGGACTGCGTTCGCGCTCTCCCCTGATCATGTTGTTCTAAAGAAATAATAGCTATGAATGATACCACCCTGAGCACGCCCGATCTCGTCTCATCTCGGAGGCTAAGCAGGGTCCGGCCTGGTTAGTACTTGGATGGGTGACCGCCTGGGAATGGCTCATTACCCCCCCAAAGTCCCTATCCCTCAATTCTGGGATCGATCCAAAAGGATCGAGGATCAAAACGGACGGCTCCATCTGGTGGCCAATGGTGGGTGGTTTTATTTTCAGAAATGTCATGTGCAAGGCCTAGATTATCAAAATCCACTAGTCTGCTGGATGTTTTGTTTATTATTTTCATACTTTGAGTGGATGTAGCTGATGAGATTCATACAATCAAGTGGAAAAGTGTTAAATTGTTACATTTTTGGGCTGAATTAAGAAAAATAATAAGAGCCATTCACAGAACTCATTGTTTTGACCACACAGGGAGTGCAGCCATCACAGTGGGGGTGTATTCACACCTCTGGTTGCGGGAGTGAAGACACAAGGACTTCTAATTTCTTTGGTGTGTTTTTTCTTTCCAATACCCCACCCCTTCTGAAACCCAAGCACACTGAGACTCCAAAATACTTTTACAACTTTTATTTTTCAACCAGAATGTGTTTCATTGAAAAGGCAATCCATATAAACACAAATAAACAAGATCATTTTAGTTAAAAGCTCGCCCACCACGACTAGGTACAGATCTACAGGCGAGAACACGAGAGCATGAGACGAGAGACAAACATGTACTACCATTTGCAAACATTTAGTTAAACATGGAGCTGACAGACATACACACTATCACAAGGACAGGCACATATAAATAACATTAATAATAATAAAAAACACTCAACAATTAAAGAACACACACACACACACACACACACACACACACACACACACACACACACACACACACACACACACACACACACACACACACACACACACACACACACACACACACTTGTACTTAAGATACAAATCAACAATTGGCTTGTACAGGCTAAAGTGCAATAATGAACATGATTATCCATAGACTCGGGTGACCAATCAACAAATAAAGGCTCAAGCTGTTCCTCCCTTTTGTGTTTTCTTGAGCAAACTTTTGTTAAAACTGAAGCAGACAAATACATACAAACATCACAAAGACATGAAGCTGACAAAGACAAACAACATGCATGACAAAAACACAGATTATCTGAACATGAACAACCACTAAAGGGTATGTAAACTGATTGTGTTAGATTGGAACTGATTATGGTTTAAAAGATTGGCCTCGATATTGAACATAGAGCAGAATGGATACTACAAAGTTAATTTTAACAGCAATATAAATAATAATAAATAAAAAGCGAACAAAAGAACTTCAAGTAAATCTGCAAAGTGCCTTTTTTTTGAACGATATAAATAAATAGATAGTGCTTAATGAAGCACTTTAAAAAACACACACAAAGACAAAGACAAACACACACAAACAAGCCTCTTTCTCTCTCTTACAGATGGCACAGGAACAGTGGCATCACAGAGGTAAGTTATTCACACACACACAACACACACACACACACACACACACACACACACACATACACACACGCATTTCCAGGTATTTACACAGTCCTCCTGTCCAACTCTGCATCCACGACACTCTTAAAGTGTTCAAAGTTGTCATACACCACATTGTAAAAGCCAGGGGTAGTGGACTTCCTAGTGGATGGACAGTAGGAAAACATTTTCTGCATGCTTCCAGCCACTTTGTCCTTGAAAGGGTTGTACCTCTTCCACTGTCCACCACAGTTTGGCATGTGGCAAGCCCCACATGGCCTTGAGGACTTGTTAGGCATGAATGTCTTCACTGTTGGTGCAGGAGGGACAAGGCTCTGGCTGCAGGATGGCCCACGAAACAGGACGGAGGGGGCCTGTGGCTGTGCGGGGAGGACCAGCAGTATGGGTGCTGCCGACACAGGGGGTGGGCCGTAGGTCAACGCAGCAGGTGGCCTCGGCTGGAGGTGGGTGGGCGCAGGAGGCCTCGGCAGAATGGGGGTGAGCGCAGCAGGCTTCAGCCGGGTGGAGGACGACAAACCCAGTGGGCTGAACGGGCCGGTTCGCTGGAGTCACAGGCTCATCAACAAATAATCTGGAAATATAAAATACACATGTGATCAGTATTGATATGACGTGTGTGCTATTTGCTTTCCACAGCCAACAGGTGAAACAAAGTGCTTATGACAACTTAGCTCCGCTTCTCACCACGTCTCTTTCCAGCCTGGTGATGGATGTGCCGGTACTGGACCTGAGGCCGGTCTGGCGGAGCAGTCGCTCCTTCTGCCACTTCAGCAGCTCGTTCTGCTCTCCCTGCTGGCAGTACTGGAACAGCAGCCACACCAGCCAGCCGACATCATTCTCCACAAGCCACCTGAAGGTCTGACCGGCGTGCTTCCCGAACGTGATGACCAGCTGACCTTTCCAAAGGTCTCTGCTGTCTTGAGATCCAGCCATTTAGGGTCAACAACAGTGCTGCTGCGGGCCTCTGCCACAGACCTTGCTGCCTCTGTACAGTACAGCCTGGCCTCTCCTAGCCGGTACAAAATGATGTTGGGGTACTGGTGTAGCTGTTGATGGCTGACCAGCGATGGTTTAGTGGCCAAGCTCTTCCCGCAGACATCACAGGTAAAGGTCTCCCTGGCGTCTGCATGGATCTTCAGATGACTCGCCAGGTTGGACTTTTCACCGAATGTCTTGTCGCACACGGTGCACTGATGTGTAGGCATGTTCCATCTGGTACTGTAAAACATGAATAAATGAGTAAAACTAAAAGCAGATCATTTAGATTGACAATATGTAGCCCTTTATTATACAGAAATCTGCTGTTGGTGTATTAGCCTAGGACAACAAGCTCGCCAGATTGTCAAGAGATTAACACGGTCGCCAAATTGCTTCATGTTACAATTACTCTCGCATCAGCTGTTGTCTCAACAGTCACATTTACCCATATTAACACATATCCACATCAAATTGACCAAGAAAACGTTGATTGTCGCCGAAAAGCAACAAGTTTGCAGGTATGCGACGTAGCCCTTACTATTGTAAACAGTGTCGTTAGCCGCGCCTAGCTATCGTCACAAAACACACATTAATCAGCTTATTATTTCAACAACCCTTGGGTGAATATAGTAATGCCATACACCGTTGGAAAGCTTAGATTGCCACGATTAAAACGAGACTTCCCACGGGTAATATGGTTGCTCACCGACAAAACGGCGATAGGTTGACTAAAGTCTACCCAGCAGCTAAAAACGTAACCTCTACGTCTTCCCTTTATACACAACGACCACGTTATGACACGGTCGAAATCTTTTCTCTTTCTACAAAATCGAAACAGCTTAATACAAACCGTAAAAAAAAATGTCTAATTATTAACTAGCAAACGATGCAGGGGATACAATTTACCTGAGTGAATCCTCCGTTGACTGCTTCACCGGGGAATACCACGTGCTGTAAGCTATTTTCTTTTTCAACTCGAGCTCATTGGCTGCAATAGAGTTCCGGGTGTTATAGATATATATTTATTTGTCATTGGACAGAAGTACAACGAAATTCAGTGCACTCACGTACTGGTCTAATTTAAAAAGGTAACATAATAAATAATAAAGAAAGAAAGAAAATACATTCAACATTTCGTTCACTCACTGCTTCACCTGTAGTCTCATATAAGCCTCCACTGCTCCAAACTCTATTTGTGAAACATGCAGACGGAATAGTGAGACTGCCAGCAGGCAGCAGCAAAGAGATGTAGCGACCTCGGTTTATTTCTCCAGCTTTCACAGACACACAAACACGCACACAGATTGCTTGGTCTTTTTTTGTTTCGTCGTTGTCTGTTAAACCGCCAAGTGGAGCGACGTGTCTGGGAAGCTAGCCTCTTGGTCTGAGCATGTGTGTGCATCGCTTCTCGGCCTTTTGGCTAAGATCAAGTGTAGTATCTGTTCTTATCAGTTTAATATCTGATACGTCCCCTACCCGGGGACCATATATTAAATTGATTTTTCGAACTGGGAGATGGAAAAGGGGCTTGCTCCGTCCACTCCACGCATCGACCTGGTATTGCAGTAACTCCAGGACCTGTGCACCCCTCTCTCACTGTGAAAAACAAAACTAAACTCCTCCTGAGAGTACACCCGTCCGCCTGTAGACAATAAAGTGTCATTTACAATTCACAAACGCACTGTTTACAATTACTCCAACGATATTCTGTTGTAGTGATGTTATGGTTTGCGTCGAGGCATCGGGGCGTGTGTCGAGTACCTCGGCTCCTCCCCCAGCGAAGCTCCGTATCACATAGGCGAAATGACGTGGCGCGTGACGTTCGAGGCTTCATCTCGGGCTGTTCCGCGATATGGGTTCACAATTGGCACATTTCTACAAAAAGAAGACCCTACCCAGTTCCAAGATCACTTTTATGGCTATGTAATTAATCACACTCGTTCTCAGACATCATGCAGTTCTATTATTACAATTATTAGTAGGCTACTGTAGTTATAAGACAATCTATTTTGCCCGGGATGACTTAAAACCTTTGTCAAATGATTTGTTCTCTACCATGAGCTCGGGAGATATTTATGAACGGCACACTCACACGTATCACTGAAATGACTTTAATTCTTAAACGTTTTGATGTTGTACGAAGCAAACATCACATCATCACAGGAAACTCTTTCTTTCATCATAATTTCATTCCTTGTCCCTAGCGTACTCATTTGAAGCTTCGAGGTCGAACCACTTTAATGGTTCACCTGGCTGCGAGGCTTTGACGTTTCATGAGGCATCATCTCGCCACCACTATTCTGTTGTTTAAGAAAGAAAAAAGGATTCTTTCTGTGGCGTGTCGATAACTCGGACCTCCAGGTTTCCTTTCGTTATGCTTCCATCACGCTGATTTCAGATTCGCCTGTCATCGTGTGACCGGTGGTCTACAGTGTTTATTAAAGTCTAGACATCTCCGAATGCTTTGCAACCGTTCTCCTGGGGAACACGCGTGGGCATCGTTCAGCCCACCTGAACGTGTACAACTCATACTTACCTGGCAAGGGAGATACCATGATCAAGAAGGTGGTTCACCCATAGCGAGGCTCAGCCATTGCACTGAGGCTGTTGCTGACCCGTGCGAATTCCCCAAATGTGGGAATCTCGATTGCATAATTTCTGGTAGTGGGGGACTGCGTTCGCGCTCTCCCCTGATCATGTTGTTCTAAAGAAATAATAGCTATGAATGATACCACCCTGAGCACGCCCGATCTCGTCTCATCTCGGAGGCTAAGCAGGGTCCGGCCTGGTTAGTACTTGGATGGGTGACCGCCTGGGAATGGCTCATTAACCCCCCAAAGTCCCTATCCCTCAATTCTGGGATCGATCCAAAAGGATCGAGGATCAAAACGGACGGCTCCATCTGGTGGCCAATGGTGGGTGGTTTTATTTTCAGAAATGTCATGTGCAAGGCCTAGATTATCAAAATCCACTAGTCTGCTGGATGTTTTGTTTATTATTTTCATACTTTGAGTGGATGTAGCTGATGAGATTCATACAATCAAGTGGAAAAGTGTTAAATTGTTACATTTTTGGGCTGAATTAAGAAAAATAATAAGAGCCATTCACAGAACTCATTGTTTTGACCACACAGGGAGTGCAACCATCACAGTGGGGGTGTATTCACACCTCTGGTTGCGGGAGTGAAGACACAAGGACTTCTAATTTCTTTGGTGTGTTTTTTCTTTCCAATACCCCACCCCTTCTGAAACCCAAGCACACTGAGACTCCAAAATACTTTTACAACTTTTATTTTTCAACCAGAATGTGTTTCATTGAAAAGGCAATCCATATAAACACAAATAAACAAGATCATTTTAGTTAAAAGCTTGCCCACCACGACTAGGTACAGATCTACAGGCGAGAACACGAGAGCATGAGACGAGAGACAAACATGTACTACCATTTGCAAACATTTAGTTAAACATGGAGCTGACAGACATACACTTATCACAAGGACAGGCACATATAAATAACATTAATAATAATAAAAAACACTCAACAATTAAAGAACACACACACACACACACACACACACACACACACACACACACACACACACACACACACACACACACACACACACACACACACACACACACACACACACACACACACACACTTGTACTTAAGATACAAATCAACAATTGGCTTGTACAGGCTAAAGTGCAATAATGAACATGATTATCCATAGACTCGGGTGACCAATCAACAAATAAAGGCTCAAGCTGTTCCTCCCTTTTGTGTTTTCTTGAGCAAACTTTTGTTAAAACTGAAGCAGACAAATACATACAAACATCACAAAGACATGAAGCTGACAAAGACAAACAACATGCATGACAAAAACACAGATTATCTGAACATGAACAACCACTAAAGGGTATGTAAACTGATTGTGTTAGATTGGAACTGATTATGGTTTAAAAGATTGGCCTCGATATTGAACATAGAGCAGAATGGATACTACAAAGTTAATTTTAACAGCAATATAAATAATAATAAATAAAAAGCGAACAAAAGAACTTCAAGTAAATCTGCAAAGTGCCTTTTTTTTGAACGATATAAATAAATAGATAGTGCTTAATGAAGCACTTTAAAAAACACACACAAAGACAAAGACAAACACACACAAACAAGCCTCTTTCTCTCTCTTACAGATGGCACAGGAACAGTGGCATCACAGAGGTAAGTTATTCACACACACACACACACACACACACACACACACACACACACACACACACACACACACACACATACACACACGCATTTCCAGGTATTTACACAGTCCTCCTGTCCAACTCTGCATCCACGACACTCTTAAAGTGTTCAAAGTTGTCATACACCACATTGTAAAAGCCAGGGGTAGTGGACTTCCTAGTGGATGGACAGTAGGAAAACATTTTCTGCATGCTTCCAGCCACTTTGTCCTTGAAAGGGTTGTACCTCTTCCACTGTCCACCACAGTTTGGCATGTGGCAAGCCCCACATGGCCTTGAGGACTTGTTAGGCATGAATGTCTTCACTGTTGGTGCAGGAGGGACAAGGCTCTGGCTGCAGGATGGCCCACGAAACAGGACGGAGGGGGCCTGTGGCTGTGCGGGGAGGACCAGCAGTATGGGTGCTGCCGACACAGGGGGTGGGCCGTAGGTCAACGCAGCAGGTGGCCTCGGCTGGAGGTGGGTGGGCGCAGGAGGCCTCGGCAGAATGGGGGTGAGCGCAGCAGGCTTCAGCCGGGTGGAGGACGACAAACCCAGTGGGCTGAACGGGCCGGTTCGCTGGAGTCACAGGCTCATCAACAAATAATCTGGAAATATAAAATACACATGTGATCAGTATTGATATGACGTGTGTGCTATTTGCTTTCCACAGCCAACAGGTGAAACAAAGTGCTTATGACAACTTAGCTCCGCTTCTCACCACGTCTCTTTCCAGCCTGGTGATGGATGTGCCGGTACTGGACCTGAGGCCGGTCTGGCGGAGCAGTCGCTTCTTCTGCCACTTCAGCAGCTCGTTCTGCTCTCCCTGCTGGCAGTACTGGAACAGCAGCCACACCAGCCAGCCGACATCATTCTCCACAAGCCACCTGAAGGTCTGACCGGCGTGCTTCCCGAACGTGATGACCAGCTGACCTTTCCAAAGGTCTCTGCTGTCTTGAGATCCAGCCATTTAGGGTCAACAACAGTGCTGCTGCGGGCCTCTGCCACAGACCTTGCTGCCTCTGTACAGTACAGCCTGGCCTCTCCTAGCCGGTACAAAATGATGTTGGGGTACTGGTTTAGCTGTTGATGGCTGACCAGCGATGGTTTAGTGGCCAAGCTCTTCCCGCAGACATCACAGGTAAAGGTCTCCCTGGCGTCTGCATGGATCTTCAGATGACTCGCCAGGTTGGACTTTTCACCGAATGTCTTGTCGCACACGGTGCACTGATGTGTAGGCATGTTCCATCTGGTACTGTATAACATGAATAAATGAGTAAAACTAAAAGCAGATCATTTAGATTGACAATATGTAGCCCTTTATTATACAGAAATCTGCTGTTGGTGTATTAGCCTAGGACAACAAGCTCGCCAGATTGTCAAGAGATTAACACGGTCGCCAAATTGCTTCATGTTACAATTACTCTCGCATCAGCTGTTGTCTCAACAGTCACATTTACCCATATTAACACATATCCACATCAAATTGACCAAGAAAACGTTGATTGTCGCCGAAAAGCAACAAGTTTGCAGGTATGCGACGTAGCCCTTACTATTGTAAACAGTGTCGTTAGCCGCGCCTAGCTATCGTCACAAAACACACATTAATCAGCTTATTATTTCAACAACCCTTGGGTGAATATAGTAATGCCATACACCGTTGGAAAGCTTAGATTGCCACGATTAAAACGAGACTTCCCACGGGTAATATGGTTGCTCACCGACAAAACGGCGATAGGTTGACTAAAGTCTACCCAGCAGCTAAAAACGTAACCTCTACGTCTTCCCTTTATACACAACGACCACGTTATGACACGGTCGAAATCTTTTCTCTTTCTACAAAATCGAAACAGCTTAATACAAACCGCAAAAAAAAATGTCTAATTATTAACTAGCAAACAATGCAGGGGATACAATTTACCTGAGTGAATCCTCCGTTGACTGCTTCACCGGGGAATACCACGCGCTGTAAGCTATTTTCTTTTTCAACTCGAGCTCATTGGCTGCAATAGAGTTCCGGGTGTTATAGATATATATTTATTTGTCATTGGACAGAAGTACAACGAAATTCAGTGCACTCACGTACTGGTCTAATTTAAAAAGGTAACATAATAAATAATAAAGAAAGAAAGAAAATACATTCAACATTTCGTTCACTCACTGCTTCACCTGTAGTCTCATATAAGCCTCCACTGCTCCAAACTCTATTTGTGAAACATGCAGACGGAATAGTGAGACTGCCAGCAGGCAGCAGCAAAGAGATGTAGCGACCTCGGTTTATTTCTCCAGCTTTCACAGACACACAAACACGCACACAGATTGCTTGGTCTTTTTTTTGTTTCGTCGTTGTCTGTTAAACCGCCAAGTGGAGCGACGTGTCTGGGAATCTAGCCTCTTGGTCTGAGCTTGTGTGTGCATAGCTTCTCGGCCTTTTGGCTAAGATCAAGTGTAGTATCTGTTCTTATCAGTTTAATATCTGATACGTCCCCTACCCGGGGACCATATGTTAAATTGATTTTTCGAACTGGGAGATGGAAAAGGGGCTTGCTCCGTCCACTCCACGCATCGACCTGGTATTGCAGTAACTCCAGGACCGGTGCACCCCTCTCACTGTGAAAAACAAAACTAAACTCCTCCTGAGAGTACACCCGTCCGCCTGTAGACAATAAAGTGTCATTTACAATTCACAAACGCACTGTTTACAATTACTCCAACGATATTCTGTTGTAGTGATGTTATGGTTTGCGTCGAGGCATCGGGGCGTGTGTCGAGTACCTCGGCTCCTCCCCCAGCGAAGCTCCGTATCACATAGGCGAAATGACGTGGCGCGTGACGTTCGAGGCTTCATCTCGGGCTGTTCCGCGATATGGGTTCACAATTGGCACATTTCTACAAAAAGAAGACCCTACCCAGTTCCAAGATCACTTTTATGGCTATGTAATTAATCACACTCGTTCTCAGACATCATGCAGTTCTATTATTACAATTATTAGTAGGCTACTGTAGTTATAAGACAATCTATTTTGCCCGGGGTGACTTAAAACCTTTGTCAAATGATTTGTTCTCTACCATGAGCTCGGGAGATATTTTTTTGAACGGCACACTCACACGTATCACTGAAATGACTTTAATTCTTAAACGTTTTGATGTTGTACGAAGCAAACATCACATCATCACAGGAAACTCTTTCTTTCATCATAATTTCATTCCTTGTCCCTAGCGTACTCATTTGAAGCTTCGAGGTCGAACCACTTTGATGGTTCACCTGGCTGCGAGGCTTTGACGTTTCATGAGGCATCATCTCGCCACCACTATTCTGTTGTTTAAGAAAGAAAAAAGGATTCTTTCTGTGGCGTGTCGATAACTCGGACCTCCAGGTTTCCTTTCGTTATGCTTCCATCACGCTGATTTCAGATTCGCCTGTCATCGTGTGACCGGTGGTCTACAGTGTTTATTAAAGTCTAGACATCTCCGAATGCTTTGCAACCGTTCTCCTGGGGAACACGCGTGGGCATCGTTCAGCCCACCTGAACGTGTACAACTCATACTTACCTGGCAAGGGAGATACCATGATCAAGAAGGTGGTTCACCCATGTAAATGAATTGACCAAAGCCATACAGAGCATGCAAGATAATAAGGCCCCAGGAGCTGATGGGTTACCCAAAGAATTTTATGTTACCTTTTGGGATATATTAAAAGACCCACTTTTAGAGATGTTTAATGAAAGTTTGCATAGTAATAATCTACCATTATCCTTAAGAACAGGTATCATCTCCTTGCTTTACAAAAAAGGAGACAAAAAAGACATTAAGAACTGGCGCCCACTTACCTTGCTTGGTGTAGACAGAAAGATCCTTGCAAAAGCCCTTTTTTTCCGCCTGCAACAAGTGTCTGGGCAGATTGTGGGGGAAGAGCAGACATGTGCAATACCTGGAAGATGCATGAGTGAAAGTCTTGCCTTAGTCAGAGATTCCTACCTCTACGCATATGACCGCAGACTGCCATTATGTATATCCGCCTTAGATTTGGAAAAAGCATTTGACAAGGTTAGCCATACCTTCCTCAGGAAAGTCCTGGTTAAACTTGGTTTTGGGCCTCAGCTTAGAGCTTGGATTGACTTGCTGTATACTGACTGCTTAAGCAAGGTTGTTATCAATGGTCACTCCACTGACACCTTTGAAGTTTGCTCAGGAGTAAGACAGGGATGCCCATTGTCTGTTATGTTGTTTATATTTGCCATGGAGCCCTTGGCTCGGGCTATAAAGGAAGACCCTTCTATTCATGGTCTCCAAGTCCCTGGAAGCGGGGGACAGGAAGCCAAGCTAGCCGTGTATATGGATGATCTAACAATATTATGCACAGACAATAAGTCAATACTCAAAGTGCTATATTGGTGTGACCAATTCTCCGCCGCCTCTAGTGCCAAACTCAATAGGTCAAAAAGTGAAATCTTGTATCTTAATTGGCCTGAACCTAATTTTAACCACGGCCTGGTCCAAAGGGATGAGAGAATTAAGATTCTTGGACTAGAGATTGGGCAAAATATGGAAAATATTAATTGGGAGAAAAAACTACCAATGATTAAAGGTAAACTGCTCCAATGGGAACAAAGAAATCTCACCTTTACGGGGAAAGTACTGGTGATCAACTCAGAAATCGTTGCTTCTCTCACTTACCTTGCCGCAACAATTCCAGCCCCCAAGCATGTAATGACAGCCCTGAGAAGATGCATTTTTCAGTTTGTGTGGGGAGCGCAGCAAGAGAGAATTAGACGAGAGATAATGTATAGACCATTGCAGAAAGGGGGTCAAAATGTCCCTGATCTAGCAAAGAAAATGGAGGCTCTATTCCTGACGCCCATATTGCAGGCAGTACTAAACGAAAATAGGAGGAGCCTATGGCCAAATTTCGCCATGTTCTGGGTAGGCCATCAAGTCCTAAGGAAAGTGGGGTTAAGACCGTGCCTAAAAAGACCTCATGCAGAGAAGAGACCTCCGCTGTATGAAAGGGTGGTGACCTTTGTAAAGTCTGGAAAGTGGCGGGATGTTGGTCGGGTAGACCGAGCCTTTGTGGAGAGTTGTTTGAGCCCCGAACGGTCAAGACTGGTTACTGTTGGCGTCCTGGCTGAAACCAGCTGCCTTAGGGTGTGGAGAAATGTCAATGCGCCTTTTTTGTTCAATGCATATAGAGAGCTCGCTTGGCAGGCAGTTCAGAGGTGTCTCCCTACATGAGACTTTCTGAAGAGACGGGGGTCATCTAAGAGTGCAAGATGTCCCAGGGTGGGGTGTGGTGGAGATGAGGATGTTTCACATTTGTTGTGGTCATGTGGGGTGGCTCGGAGGGTTTGGCGCTTATTGGGGCCATGGCTGGGTGACCTGTTTAGAGTCCCAACGGAATCAGATGTCCTGTATGGGGTTATAAAGAGTGGTGACGGTAAGGGCTGGGAAAGATGGTGGGCCTTGATTAATTGCACAAAAGAGTCGATGTGGAGGTGTCGTAACCTAATGGTGTACAAGAGCCTTTTGTTTTCAGCGGAATCAATCGTTAATTTGAGCACAACCTTGGTAAAGGATTATGTGTGGAGGGACAAGGAACGATATGGAATTGTGGTATGTAAGGAACTCTGGAAAATAGAGAACACTGAGTTATGTAGAATTTTGTGTTAACATTTGAATGCGTTGACCTTGCTGTAAAATGTAACTATTTTGCTTGTTAACCTTTGAATGTGTTTTGACCTTGAAACCATGTTGTAAAATGTAACTCTGTGCCTGACTTAAATAAACGCCTAAAAAAATAAATAAATAAATAAATAAATAAAAAGGTTCACCCATAGCGAGGCTCAGCCATTGCACTGAGGCTGTTGCTGACCCGTGCGAATTCCCCAAATGTGGGAATCTCGATTGCATAATTTCTGGTAGTGGGGGACTGCGTTCGCGCTCTCCCCTGATCATGTTGTTCTAAAGAAATAATAGCTATGAATGATACCACCCTGAGCACGCCCGATCTCGTCTGATCTCGGAGGCTAAGCAGGGTCCGGCCTGGTTAGTACTTGGATGGGTGACCGCCTGGGAATGGCTCATGACCCCCCAAAGTCCCTATCCCTCAACACTGGGATCGATCCAAAAGGATCGAGGATCAAAACGGACGGCTCCATCTGGTGGCCACTGGTGGGTGGTTTTATTTTCAGAAATGTCATGTGCAAGGCCTAGATTATCAAAATCCACTAGTCTGCTGGATGTTTTGTTTATTATTTTCATACTTTGAGTGGATGTAGCTGATGAGATTCATACAATCAAGTGGAAAAGTGTTAAATTGTTACATTTTTGGGCTGAATTAAGAAAAATAATAAGAGCCATTCACAGAACTCATTGTTTTGACCACACAGGGAGTGCAGCCATCACAGTGGGGGTGTATTCACACCTCTGGTTGCGGGAGTGAAGACACAAGGACTTCTAATTTCTTTGGTGTGTTTTTTCTTTCCAATACCCCACCCCTTCTGAAACCCAAGCACACTGAGACTCCAAAATACTTTTACAACTTTTATTTTTCAACCAGAATGTGTTTCATTGAAAAGGCAATCCATATAAACACAAATAAACAAGATCATTTTAGTTAAAAGCTCGCCCACCACGACTAGGTACAGATCTACAGGCGAGAACACGAGAGCATGAGACGAGAGACAAACATGTACTACCATTTGCAAACATTTAGTTAAACATGGAGCTGACAGACATACACACATCACAAGGACAGGCACATATAAATAACATTAATAATAATAAAAAACACTCAACAATTAAAGAACACACACACACACTTGTACTTAAGATACAAATCAACAATTGGCTTGTACAGGCTAAAGTGCAATAATGAACATGATTATCCATAGACTCAGGTGACCAATCAACAAATAAAGGCTCAAGCTGTTCCTCCCTTTTGTGTTTTCTTGAGCAAACTTTTGTTAAAACTGAAGCAGACAAATACATACAAACATCACAAAGACATGAAGCTGACAAAGACAAACAACATGCATGACAAAAACACAGATTATCTGAACATGAACAACCACTAAAGGGTATGTAAACTGATTGTGTTAGATTGGAACTGATTATGGTTTAAAAGATTGGCCTCGATATTGAACATAGAGCAGAATGGATACTACAAAGTTAATTTTAACAGCAATATAAATAATAATAAATAAAAAGCGAACAAAAGAACTTCAAGTAAATCTGCAAAGTGCCTTTTTTTTGAACGATATAAATAAATAGATAGTGCTTAATGAAGCACTTTAAAAAACACACACAAAGACAAAGACAAACACACACAAACAAGCCTCTTTCTCTCTCTTACAGATGGCACAGGAACAGTGGCATCACAGAGGTAAGTTATTCACACACACACACACACACACACACACACACACACACACACACACACACACACACACACACACGCATTTCCAGGTATTTACACAGTCCTCCTGTCCAACTCTGCATCCACGACACTCTTAAAGTGTTCAAAGTTGTCATACACCACATTGTAAAAGCCAGGGGTAGTGGACTTCCTAGTGGATGGACAGTAGGAAAACATTTTCTGCATGCTTCCAGCCACTTTGTCCTTGAAAGGGTTGTACCTCTTCCACTGTCCACCACAGTTTGGCATGTGGCAAGCCCCACATGGCCTTGAGGACTTGTTAGGCATGAATGTCTTCACTGTTGGTGCAGGAGGGACAAGGCTCTGGCTGCAGGATGGCCCACGAAACAGGACGGAGGGGGCCTGTGGCTGTGCGGGGAGGACCAGCAGTATGGGTGCTGCCGACACAGGGGGTGGGCCGTAGGTCAACGCAGCAGGTGGCCTCGGCTGGAGGTGGGTGGGCGCAGGAGGCCTCGGCAGAATGGGGGTGAGCGCAGCAGGCTTCAGCCGGGTGGAGGACGACAAACCCAGTGGGCTGAACGGGCCGGTTCGCTGGAGTCACAGGCTCATCAACAAATAATCTGGAAATATAAAATACACATGTGATCAGTATTGATATGACGTGTGTGCTATTTGCTTTCCACAGCCAACAGGTGAAACAAAGTGCTTATGACAACTTAGCTCCGCTTCTCACCACGTCTCTTTCCAGCCTGGTGATGGATGTGCCGGTACTGGACCTGAGGCCGGTCTGGCGGAGCAGTCGCTCCTTCTGCCACTTCAGCAGCTCGTTCTGCTCTCCCTGCTGGCAGTACTGGAACAGCAGCCACACCAGCCAGCCGACATCATTCTCCACAAGCCACCTGAAGGTCTGACCGGCGTGCTTCCCGAACGTGATGACCAGCTGACCTTTCCAAAGGTCTCTGCTGTCTTGAGATCCAGCCATTTAGGGTCAACAACAGTGCTGCTGCGGGCCTCTGCCACAGACCTTGCTGCCTCTGTACAGTACAGCCTGGCCTCTCCTAGCCGGTACAAAATGATGTTGGGGTACTGGTGTAGCTGTTGATGGCTGACCAGCGATGGTTTAGTGGCCAAGCTCTTCCCGCAGACATCACAGGTAAAGGTCTCCCTGGCGTCTGCATGGATCTTCAGATGACTCGCCAGGTTGGACTTTTCACCGAATGTCTTGTCGCACACGGTGCACTGATGTGTAGGCATGTTCCATCTGGTACTGTAAAACATGAATAAATGAGTAAAACTAAAAGCAGATCATTTAGATTGACAATATGTAGCCCTTTATTATACAGAAATCTGCTGTTGGTGTATTAGCCTAGGACAACAAGCTCGCCAGATTGTCAAGAGATTAACACGGTCGCCAAATTGCTTCATGTTACAATTACTCTCGCATCAGCTGTTGTCTCAACAGTCACATTTACCCATATTAACACATATCCACATCAAATTGACCAAGAAAACGTTGATTGTCGCCGAAAAGCAACAAGTTTGCAGGTATGCGACGTAGCCCTTACTATTGTAAACAGTGTCGTTAGCCGCGCCTAGCTATCGTCACAAAACACACATTAATCAGCTTATTATTTCAACAACCCTTGGGTGAATATAGTAATGCCATACACCGTTGGAAAGCTTAGATTGCCACGATTAAAACGAGACTTCCCACGGGTAATATGGTTGCTCACCGACAAAACGGCGATAGGTTGACTAAAGTCTACCCAGCAGCTAAAAACGTAACCTCTACGTCTTCCCTTTATACACAACGACCACGTTATGACACGGTCGAAATCTTTTCTCTTTCTACAAAATCGAAACAGCTTAATACAAACCGTAAAAAAAAATGTCTAATTATTAACTAGCAAACGATGCAGGGGATAAAATTTACCTGAGTGAATCCTCCGTTGACTGCTTCACCGGGGAATACCACGTGCTGTAAGCTATTTTCTTTTTCAACTCGAGCTCATTGGCTGCAATAGAGTTCCGGGTGTTATAGATATATATTTATTTGTCATTGGACAGAAGTACAACGAAATTCAGTGCACTCACATACTGGTCTAATTTAAAAAGGTAACATAATAAATAATAAATAAAGAAAGAAAATACATTCAACATTTCGTTCACTCACTGCTTCACCTGTAGTCTCATATAAGCCTCCACTGCTCCAAACTCTATTTGTGAAACATGCAGACGGAATAGTGAGACTGCCAGCAGGCAGCAGCAAAGAGATGTAGCGACCTCGGTTTATTTCTCCAGCTTTCACAGACACACAAACACGCACACAGATTGCTTGGTCTTTTTTTTGTTTCGTCGTTGTCTGTTAAACCGCCAAGTGGAGCGACGTGTCTGGGAAGCTAGCCTCTTGGTCTGAGCATGTGTGTGCATCGCATCTCGGCCTTTTGGCTAAGATCAAGTGTAGTATCTGTTCTTATCAGTTTAATATCTGATACGTCCCCTACCCGGGGACCATATATTAAATTGATTTTTCGAACTGGGAGATGGAAAAGGGGCTTGCTCCGTCCACTCCACGCATCGACCTGGTATTGCAGTAACTCCAGGACCGGTGCACCACTCTCTCACTGTGAAAAACAAAACTAAACTCCTCCTGAGAGTACACCCGTCCGCCTGTAGACAATAAAGTGTCATTTACAATTCACAAACGCACTGTTTACAATTACTCCAACGATATTCTGTTGTAGTGATGTTATGGTTTGCGTCGAGGCATCGGGGCGTGTGTCGAGTACCTCGGCTCCTCCCCCAGCGAAGCTCCGTATCACATAGGCGAAATGACGTGGCGCGTGACGTTCGAGGCTTCATCTCGGCCTGTTCCGCGATATGGGTTCACAATTGGCACATTTCTACAAAAAGAAGACCCTACCCAGTTCCAAGATCACTTTTATGGCTATGTAATTAATCACACTCGTTCTCAGACATCATGCAGTTCTATTATTACAATTATTAGTAGGCTACTGTAGTTATAAGACAATCTATTTTGCCCGGGATGACTTAAAACCTTTGTCAAATGATTTGTTCTCTACCATGAGCTCGGGAGATATTTATGAACGGCACACTCACACGTATCACTGAAATGACTTTAATTCTTAAACGTTTTGATGTTGTACGAAGCAAACATCACATCATCACAGGAAACTCTTTCTTTCATCATAATTTCATTCCTTGTCCCTAGCGTACTCATTTGAAGCTTCGAGGTCGAACCACTTTGATGGTTCACCTGGCTGCGAGGCTTTGACGTTTCATGAGGCATCATCTCGCCACCACTATTCTGTTGTTTAAGAAAGAAAAAAGGATTCTTTCTGTGGCGTGTCGATAACTTGGACCTCCAGGTTTCCTTTCGTTATGCTTCCATCACGCTGATTTCAGATTCGCCTGTCATCGTGTGACCGGTGGTCTACAGTGTTTATTAAAGTCTAGACATCTCCGAATGCTTTGCAACCGTTCTCCTGGGGAACACGCGTGGGCATCGTTCAGCCCACCTGAACGTGTACAACTCATACTTACCTGGCAAGGGAGATACCATGATCAAGAAGGTGGTTCACCCATAGCGAGGCTCAGCCATTGCACTGAGGCTGTTGCTGACCCGTGCGAATTCCCCAAATGTGGGAATCTCGATTGCATAATTTCTGGTAGTGGGGGACTGCGTTCGCGCTCTCCCCTGATCATGTTGTTCTAAAGAAATAATATCTATGAATGATACCACCCTGAGCACGCCCGATCTCGTCTGATCTCGGAGGCTAAGCAGGGTCCGGCCTGGTTAGTACTTGGATGGGTGACCGCCTGGGAATGGCTCATGACCCCCCAAAGTCCCTATCCCTCAACACTGGGATCGATCCAAAAGGATCGAGGATCAAAACGGACGGCTCCATCTGGTGGCCACTGGTGGGTGGTTTTATTTTCAGAAATGTCATGTGCAAGGCCTAGATTATCAAAATCCACTAGTCTGCTGGATGTTTTGTTTATTATTTTCATACTTTGAGTGGATGTAGCTGATGAGATTCATACAATCAAGTGGAAAAGTGTTAAATTGTTACATTTTTGGGCTGAATTAAGAAAAATAATAAGAGCCATTCACAGAACTCATTGTTTTGACCACACAGGGAGTGCAGCCATCACAGTGGGGGTGTATTCACACCTCTGGTTGCGGGAGTGAAGACACAAGGACTTCTAATTTCTTTGGTGTGTTTTTTCTTTCCAATACCCCACCCCTTCTGAAACCCAAGCACACTGAGACTCCAAAATACTTTTACAACTTTTATTTTTCAACCATTTTTCACCACGACTAGGTACAGATCTACAGGCGAGAACACGAGAGCATGAGACGAGAGACAAACATGTACTACCATTTGCAAACATTTAGTTAAACATGGAGCTGACAGACATACACACATCACAAGGACAGGCACATATAAATAACATTAATAATAATAAAAAACACTCAACAATTAAAGAACACACACACACACACACACACACACACACACACACACACACACACACACACACACACACACACACACACACACACACACACACACACACACACACACACACACACACACACACACACACACTTGTACTTAAGATACAAATCAACAATTGGCTTGTACAGGCTAAAGTGCAATAATGAACATGATTATCCATAGACTCGGGTGACCAATCAACAAATAAAGGCTCAAGCTGTTCCTCCCTTTTGTGTTTTCTTGAGCAAACTTTTGTTAAAACTGAAGCAGACAAATACATACAAACATCACAAAGACATGAAGCTGACAAAGACAAACAACATGCATGACAAAAACACAGATTATCTGAACATGAACAACCACTAAAGGGTATGTAAACTGATTGTGTTAGATTGGAACTGATTATGGTTTAAAAGATTGGCCTCGATATTGAACATAGAGCAGAATGGATACTACAAAGTTAATTTTAACAGCAATATAAATAATAATAAATAAAAAGCGAACAAAAGAACTTCAAGTAAATCTGCAAAGTGCCTTTTTTTTGAACGATATAAATAAATAGATAGTGCTTAATGAAGCACTTTAAAAAACACACACAAAGACAAACACACACAAACAAGCCTCTTTCTCTCTCTTACAGATGGCACAGGAACAGTGGCATCACAGAGGTAAGTTATTCACACACACACACACACACACACACACACACACCACACACACACACACACACACACACACACACACACACACACACACACACACACACACACACACACACACACACACACACACACACACACACACACACAGTCCTCCTTTCCAACTCTGCATCCACGACACTCTTAAAGTGTTCAAAGTTGTCATACACCACATTGTAAAAGCCAGGGGTAGTGGACTTCCTAGTGGATGGACATTAGGAAAACATTTTCTGCATGCTTCCAGCCACTTTGTCCTTGAAAGGGTTGTACCTCTTCCACTGTCCACCACAGTTTGGCATGTGGCAAGCCCCACATGGCCTTGAGGACTTGTTAGGCATGAATGTCTTCACTGTTGGTGCAGGAGGGACAAGGCTCTGGCTGCAGGATGGCCCACGAAACAGGACGGAGGGGGCCTGTGGCTGTGCGGGGAGGACCAGCAGTATGGGTGCTGCCGACACAGGGGGTGGGCCGTAGGTCAACGCAGCAGGTGGCCTCGGCTGGAGGTGGGTGGGCGCAGGAGGCCTCGGCAGAATGGGGGTGAGCGCAGCAGGCTTCAGCCGGGTGGAGGACGACAAACCCAGTGGGCTGAACGGGCCGGTTCGCTGGAGTCACAGGCTCATCAACAAATAATCTGGAAATATAAAATACACATGTGATCAGTATTGATATGACGTGTGTGCTATTTGCTTTCCACAGCCAACAGGTGAAACAAAGTGCTCATGACAACTTAGCTCCGCTTCTCACCACGTCTCTTTCCAGCCTGGTGATGGATGTGCCGGTACTGGACCTGAGGCCGGTCTGGCGGAGCAGTCGCTCCTTCTGCCACTTCAGCAGCTCGTTCTGCTCTCCCTGCTGGCAGTACTGGAACAGCAGCCACACCAGCCAGCCGACATCATTCTCCACAAGCCACCTGAAGGTCTGACCGGCGTGCTTCCCGAACGTGATGACCAGCTGACCTTTCCAAAGGTCTCTGCTGTCTTGAGATCCAGCCATTTAGGGTCAACAACAGTGCTGCTGCGGGCCTCTGCCACAGACCTTGCTGCCTCTGTACAGTACAGCCTGGCCTCTCCTAGCCGGTACAAAATGATGTTGGGGTACTGGTGTAGCTGTTGATGGCTGACCAGCGATGGTTTAGTGGCCAAGCTCTTCCCGCAGACATCACAGGTAAAGGTCTCCCTGGCGTCTGCATGGATCTTCAGATGACTCGCCAGGTTGGACTTTTCACCGAATGTCTTGTCGCACACGGTGCACTGATGTGTAGGCAGTGGTGTAGTCTACGTGATACGCAGGTATACGCCGTATACCCACTAGGAACGCACCAGGATTTGCGTATACCCACTTAAAAATGTGCACGGATACGTATCAATCGTCTTGTGACAGATCTTTCACTTCTGTGTTTATTTTTCGCAAATACCGGTTGGGTATAACTGCAATAAAATACTTTAAGCAGGGGAAATTATCTCCTACATTCACCATTCATAAAATTCCCCCTGCGCGCTCTGCCCTGTCTCTGTAACGAAGCGCGAAGCTGCCCATGCGACTCTTCACGTTAGTTGGCGGGCCGAGCCCCTCCTTCTCGCGTGTGTGCGCGTCTGCATGCGCGCGTGTGTGTCTGTGTCTGTGTGTGTCTGTCTGTGTGTGTGTGTGTGTGTGTGTGAGTGTGTGTGTCCAGTCCTCCCATATTAATGTGTAAACCACATAATAAGTAGTCAACAGAAGACAATGTTTTAATCCCACTTTATATCTCCTTGTTACTTTTAGATGAGAACCCCTGGCCAGCCTTTCAGACTGGGTGTCAGGCTAGGGAATTTAAAAACAGGCATCCTTGGTTAGAGTGGAGGGGAAAAGAGTTAGGTAAATGTCAGCCAACATACAGTTGGTATACACAATTGAAATTCATAATGTTAATCACTATGCAAATGAGAGTATAGCTAATTCATGGTCATTTTTAAGGTGCAGTAATTTCACACTTTTACACAATTCAATTACTGTATGGTATGTTAGATAACAACAGTAAGAGCTCAAATTAGAGCAATTGAAAGAGTGAAACATTAGAGCAATTGAAAGAGTGAAACATTAGTCTCCTGTCATCTCCTTCTCATGCACTGGTTAGCCATGGTTGTAAAGAGTTCATTAAATTATTTTGAGTAGATTTTGTCCTTGTTTAGCATGTGCCACCTATTGCTACTATAGATATAGGCCTACAAAGGACAACTCGTCATTTTTGCGTTGTATTTGTTCATACTGTTATTAAAACGGATAAACCTACTCAGCTTTCCATGATTGCTCAAAATCGTTATACTCTTAAATCAGTGGGTTGTAGACCCCTGCGTTAGTGAGTGTGGTGCGACACCCCATAAGTCCCACACGTACCGGTGGGACGGGATTGTACGAGGCTGGGAGGGAATCATCACAGTATACCCACTACAATAAAATAGACTACACCACTGTGTGTAGGCATGTTCCATCTGGTACTGTAAAACATGAATAAATGAGTAAAACTAAAAGCAGATCATTTAGATTGACAATATGTAGCCCTTTATTATACAGAAATCTGCTGTTGGTGTATTAGCCTAGGACAACAAGCTCGCCAGATTGTCAAGAGATTAACACGGTCGCCAAATTGCTTCATGTTACAATTACTCTCGCATCAGCTGTTGTCTCAACAGTCACATTTACCCATATTAACACATATCCACATCAAATTGACCAAGAAAACGTTGATTGTCGCCGAAAAGCAACAAGTTTGCAGGTATGCGACGTAGCCCTTACTATTGTAAACAGTGTCGTTAGCCGCGCCTAGCTATCGTCACAAAACACACATTAATCAGCTTATTATTTCAACAACCCTTGGGTGAATATAGTAATGCCATACACCGTTGGAAAGCTTAGATTGCCACGATTAAAACGAGACTTCCCACGGGTAATATGGTTGCTCACCGACAAAACGGCGATAGGTTGACTAAAGTCTACCCAGCAGCTAAAAACGTAACCTCTACGTCTTCCCTTTATACACAACGACCACGTTATGACACGGTCGAAATCTTTTCTCTTTCTACAAAATCGAAACAGCTTAATACAAACCGTAAAGAAAAAAATGTCTAATTATTAACTAGCAAACGATGCAGGGGATAAAATTTACCTGAGTGAATCCTCCGTTGACTGCTTCACCGGGGAATACCACGTGCTGTAAGCTATTTTCTTTTTCAACTCGAGCTCATTGGCTGCAATAGAGTTCCGGGTGTTATAGATATATATTTATTTGTCATTGGACAGAAGTACAACGAAATTCAGTGCACTCACGTACTGGTCTAATTTAAAAAGGTAACATAATAAATAATAAATAAAAAAAGAAAATACATTCAACATTTCGTTCACTCACTGCTTCACCTGTAGTCTCATATAAGCCTCCACTGCTCCAAACTCTATTTGTGAAACATGCAGACGGAATAGTGAGACTGCCAGCAGGCAGCAGCAAAGAGATGTAGCGACCTCGGTTTATTTCTCCAGCTTTCACAGACACACAAACACGCACACAGATTGCTTGGTCTTTTTTTTGTTTCGTCGTTGTCTGTTAAACCGCCAAGTGGAGCGACGTGTCTGGGAAGCTAGCCTCTTGGTCTGAGCATGTGTGTGCATCGCTTCTCGGCCTTTTGGCTAAGATCAAGTGTAGTATCTGTTCTTATCAGTTTAATATCTGATACGTCCCCTACCCGGGGACCATATATTAAATTGATTTTTCGAACTGGGAGATGGAAAGGGGGCTTGCTCCGTCCACTCCACGAATCGACCTGGTATTGCAGTAACTTCAGGATCGGTGCACCCCTCTCTCACTGTGAAAAACTAAACTCCTCCTGAGAGTACACCCGTCCGCCTGTAGACAATAAAGTGTCATTTACAATTCACAAACGCACTGTTTACAATTACTCCAACGATATTCTGTTGTAGTGATGTTATGGTTTGCGTCGAGGCATCGGGGCGTGTGTCGAGTACCTCGGCTCCTCCCCCAGCGAAGCTCCGTATCACATAGGCGAAATGACGTGGCGCGTGACGTTCGAGGCTTCATCTCGGGCTGTTCCGCGATATGGGTTCACAATTGGCACATTTCTACAAAAAGAAGACCCTACCCAGTTCCAAGATCACTTTTATGGCTATGTAATTAATCACACTCGTTCTCAGACATCATGCAGTTCTATTATTACAATTATTAGTAGGCTACTGTAGTTATAAGACAATCTATTTTGCCCGGGATGACTTAAAACCTTTGTCAAATGATTTGTTCTCTACCATGAGCTCGGGAGATATTTATGAACGGCACACTCACACGTATCACTGAAATGACTTTAATTCTTAAACGTTTTGATGTTGTACGAAGCAAACATCACATCATCACAGGAAACTCTTTCTTTCATCATAATTTCATTCCTTGTCCCTAGCGTACTCATTTGAAGCTTCGAGGTCGAACCACTTTGATGGTTCACCTGGCTGCGAGGCTTTGACGTTTCATGAGGCATCATCTCGCCACCACTATTCTGTTGTTTAAGAAAGAAAAAAGGATTCTTTCTGTGGCGTGTCGATAACTCGGACCTCCAGGTTTCCTTTCGTTATGCTTCCATCACGCTGATTTCAGATTCGCCTGTCATCGTGTGACCGGTGGTCTACAGTGTTTATTAAAGTCTAGACATCTCCGAATGCTTTGCAACCGTTCTCCTGGGGAACACGCGTGGGCATCGTTCAGCCCACCTGAACGTGTACAACTCATACTTACCTGGCAAGGGAGATACCATGATCAAGAAGGTGGTTCACCCATAGCGAGGCTCAGCCATTGCACTGAGGCTGTTGCTGACCCGTGCGAATTCCCCAAATGTGGGAATCTCGATTGCATAATTTCTGGTAGTGGGGGACTGCGTTCGCGCTCTCCCCTGATGTCCCCTCATGTTGTTCTAAAGAAATAATAGCTATGAATGGCTTCATCGCGCTGACTAATGCCGTCCATCCCACGTTTTGCAACGCTACGTTTCTTCAAAAGATCACGCAAACGATCACGCCCAAGCAGTGTAATGCATTACATTCAGATGTGGAACTCTGAGTCTGGAATAACGTAGTCATTCATTCATTCATTTCTTTCATTCATTATGGATCAAATTATTGTTTCTGTACAAGTCCCGTCTCTGGCCACAGCAGCGCTCCCACTCATTATGGGTTCCTCCTGTATAAAAGTTTGTATGGACAAGACAATAATTGCTTACGGCCATACCACCCTGAGCACGCGCGATCTCGTCTGATCTCGGAAGCTAAGCAGGGTCGGGCCTGGTTAGTACTTGGATGGGAGACCTCCTCAGAAGCCCAGGTTGCTGTAAGTAGTGACGGGTGTCACCAAAAGGAAAAAAAAAAAAAGCACGCGCGATCTCGTCTGATCTCGGAGGCTAAGCAGGGTCAACTCGAGCTCATTGGCTGCAATAGAGTTCCGGGTGTTGACGTTGTTGGGGCGGGGAAAACGTGGGCACCACCATTTTGGCAGTATTCGGCAGACTGGCGCTCTTGTGGTGGAGCAGACATGGTCGATAACTGTTGTGCACCAGGTTGCACAAATAAACGAGGCAAAAATAAATGTACGTCGTTCTACCGCATTCCTAAAGATGCGGAGAGGCGAGCTAAGTGGATCAGCGCCATTAAAAGAGCCAGGAGCAAGCAAAAAAAGACTGAAAAATGGGACCCCCCGGCTGTTGGATTCCGCTTGTGCAGCGATCACTTCATATCAGGTAAGTTACAGAATACAAAGCTTGGCAGCTTAGCGTCATTATTTAATAGGCTATAATTGTGGTCAGGCGCGTATCAGACGCGGGGGATGAGTACGATGCATCCCCCTCACTTCTATTGGAAGGCCATTCCATCCCCTCCACTTTTGTTCGTCAAATCCTCACAAAAATCAGCTTTTCTAATAAAAAACAGTAAACGTTCGCCTGTTGTATGCAATTTAAAATGGTTGCTATGATTGCATCCCTCTGTATCAAATGATCACTCTGTAAATCCCAGCGCTACAATTGACGTTACGTAGACTAAACAGCTCGCGCAGCCTGCAGAAAGCGCTGGCAGCGGTGCTCCCGAGACCCGACTGCCTGAGAGCTCAGCGCGGTGACCGCGGTCATTCAAGCAGTTTCTCACAGATTGCTGTGCCTAACTGTTCGTGCTGCATACTGACTTGACGCCTTCAATGAAAAGGTAGAATTGAATCACTGTTTTAGATCAGCATCATTCACTGCCTGTAATGAAGGCAACATTTTCAGGCATATTAAGCGATTAAAGCGATTAAGCGATTCATTATTTATCATTAATAGATACAAGGTTCATGGCTCTCTATTCAAGAGCTAGTTACCTCCTAGCATAAGATCCCATTCATTCTTCCGACGGGAACTAAGCCTACTTTAGTTTTAAAACTGTTTTATTTTTTCGTGCAATATAGCCAATGATGCCGAAAACTAAAAGAAAAAGACAGGGGACTATAGACGGCTTTTTCAAGAGAAAACAAGTAAGTTGACTTCTCTCCCTCTGCAGACACTGACGTGCTTGCAAGTTGCAAGCTATAGGCTATCTGTTTCGAGTGCTACCGCGGTTGGGATGCACAGGTTTGACTAGGGCTACAGGTAGCCTTTAGGGAGAGTAGAGATCCTCTTGCGATTCGTCATTTTCAAACCTTGAGAAAACGCACTTCAATCTACAAGGTGTATTGCTGAAAATATGCACAAAGTATGTGTCACAGCAATCAACTTAGGCCTACTGGTTTAATGAATGTGAATGAATGCTGTGATACACGAAAATCCGGAGAATTGTGCGATTCGCTTTCTCAGCACACTTGAACGTGAAATGTCCTCAACACTGTGTGTCAAGGGTTCATCTTGTTTTCTTAGAACATTAGAAGCATGCAAGTGCGTTCCATTCGATCAGACACGTTTTATTTTCAGTTTGGCTACTGTATAATCAGTAATACCACACCATAAACACATAAGCCCAACATTATACATAGATCATAGATAGGTCTCAGCATGAAATGGAGAACATTTGAAGTTGAACTTGACCACTGGTTTGACAGCCTGCACTCTGTGTGTCACTACATAATAACATCACTACATACAAGTAACAAACGCTCTAGCCAAATGTCATTAGAGCTACAGTTATTGAACATTCATGCAACAGCCTCAAGTGGCTTTACAAATGTGTTTTGTCTCTGCTCATTATGACAAACTAATTGTTCTGCAATCATTTTCCTGTCCAACAGATCCAGCTTGTGCTTTTGAACAAAACACACGGTTACACTGTTGAGACATGTTTGTGTCATTGTACTTCGCATCCATGTTTTCAGCCTTCAGAGGCTGCTGAAGCTCCTTTCAGCTTTATCACACAGTGTGTGTGTGTGTGTGTGTGTGTGTGTGTGTGTGTGTGTGTGTGTGTGTGTGTGAGTGTGTGTGTGAGTGTGTGTGTGTGTGTGTGTGTGTGTGTGTGTGTGTGTGTGTGTGTGTGTGTCAAACAAACACACAATGAGTCATACACACACACACACACACACACACACAGTGTATCTGCTCGCATTTCTTCCATTTTGTAGGCCTAGATGTATGTAAAAGTTCATATAATTGATCATCGCTATTTGGAATGATTATTTCTTCGCCTATTCCAGAACACCCCCACTTTTGGAAAGCTTGATACGCCCCTGATTGTGGTTTCGGATCAGTTTAATACTACAGTGTGCACAGTGATCTGGGAGCAGCTTTATGAGGCTGTGCTTCTGCATGGACATGTACAGCATCATAAATCCCCTGCATGTTAATGGGTTGATGTGCAATGAGATAGATGAACAGCAATGCTGAACAGTGCATGATACAGCCAGCACAGTTAAATGACACAAAGAAATAAATAACACTATTTATTTAGCTTCTATTTCTACTCAGGGAAGATTCAAAGTGAGCAATCAAACCCTGGTTGGATGTGTCATTTAGCCCTTTGAGTGTGGTGTATGTGATAATGCGTAGCATAGCTCAGGGCAGACATTGTAGGCATCAGCTCTAGCCAAAGGCCAGGTTCAATGAAGTGGACTGAAATATGTTCCCACCTGAATGGTGCTTTGGCTGTGCAGTTCACATGCACAGTTTGTCCACATGCACCTATTCATCCCCCAGCGATTGTAGCCCAGCTTCTTTTAGGTTTTAGATTTTAGATATGTTAAGTTTAAGTCTACCTTCCTTTTTTTACGTGAACTTGCCTCACTGTTTAAATAATGTCTGCCTCTGACTCATCAATTGTTTACTTATATTCCTCAGGGCCCGAAAGGACCAAGAGGTGAAAGGGTAAGCCACTATCAAACTCATTAATTATGACAAGATGCATGACAATGCCATGTTTGCTGGATAGAAACTTTCATGAAGTTTATCGGGTTGATATATGATGACGCCGATTGACCTTTCAACTTGAATAGGCCACACCCCTTTGTTTACATCAGGCACAGCCTAAAGCCCTCCGCCGTGATAATATAACAAATAATAATGGACCAATCTCTGCTGCACGACGGCTGAAAATAACCTGAACTACAAATATTTGTTGTATATTATTTTTTTCTGACTTTGGCTCACATATCCAGACCAAATTCATATTTATCTTTTCTAAACTTTATTAACAATAATAAAACAATTTAGTAAAAGGACATGACGCTTTTATTCAAGTTGAGACCAAACCGAGCTCCACAGCCGAACACAGCTGGGACTCTGGCAGCGTCCCAGCAGACACGGTGGCTGTGTGTCAATCAGTGGTAATCAACGGAGACTAACCCAAGGCCTTCCTCCACAGGGACCCCAGGGCCCTGACGGGAGGGACGGCAGACCTGGCAACCCCGGCCCTGCTGGGCCCCCAGGACCCCCTGGCCTCGGCGGAGTAAGTATCCTATAGGGGCCGACTTGGTCAACTGCTGGGTGGGGGGACTGAAGGTGGATGTTGGTTCTAAAATGTGACTGTGTGGGGGACTGAAGGTGGATGTTGGTTCTAAAGTGCTGCTGGGTGGGGGAACTGAAGATGGATGTTGGTTCTAAAGTGTTCCTAGGTGGGGGAACTGAATGTTGATGAAGGCCTCTCAGTAAATAAGGTTAACCGGCTGGTATATCCTATTGTAACCGTAAGGTATAGAAGCTACAGGAAGATGCTGATTTGCTGTTCATCTGTTTGATAAACGATCAAGCCCTTAAACTCACCTGACCCAAATTCTGGCACAATTATAGCAATGGAACAGACAATAACCTATGAATTAGAAAATAAGTATATTGTATTGTATGAATTTTTATATGTATATTTTGTCTCTTATTCTGGTTTTTATTTTTCACTCCAACAGAACTTTGCTGCTCAGTATGATCACAACAAAGGCGCTGATATTGGTCCCGGCCCCATGGTGAACACACAAACACACACACACACACACACACACACACACACACACACACACACACACACACACACACACACACACACACACACACACACACACACACACACACATACAAACTCAGACACACACACACACACACACACACACACACACACACACACACACACACACACACACACACACACACACACACACACACACACACACACACACACACACACACACACACACACACACACACACATGCACAAACTCTGAGACACACACACCTGCAGTTTTGTGGTAAGTCTCCAACAATAACCCTATGTATTCACACATACACATCACCACACAGAACTACCAATAAGAACCCATCGAAGTCTGAAGACCTTTCCATGTCAGAGCACACCTGTCAAATAGGTTTCCGCTACAGTGTTCACTGTCATTCCCAATCCATGGATTATTCCCATGGAGTTCTGGGATTTATGCCACTTTATGGCATGCATTCTCACCTTAGCTTTCAGTCCAGTCAATGGACTCATCGTCAAAGAAATACTTCCACACATTTCTGGACTACTGTAAGTGTGGTTTTATAACACAAAACCCTTTCTGTTGTATAGCATTCTGTCCTCAGCGGCATATCCTACTCACAGCCCACAACATGCACAGCCACTGGTGTTGGACATTGCTGTTGTTTGACCTTTGATTTCTTTCCTCTATCTCCAGGGAATGATGGGAATGAAAGGCCAACCTGGACTTCCCGGCCCCCCTGTAAGTACCCCCTCACCACCCACTCACACACACACACACACACACACACACACACACACACACACACACACACACACACACACACACACACACACACACACACACACACACACACACACACACACACACACACACACACACACACACACACACACACATAGCTAGTTGATTTATAGCATGCAATTCGTGGGGCTGACAATGTCCTGTTTTTTATGCTGCTAAGCTAGCAAGTGCTAACGTAGTAGTAAACAAACCCAAGTTTGACGCTGAAATGTTTCTATTTATTTTGTAGGGAGAAGGAGTGATAATCCCTTGAGTCCGGACTTGGTTCCATCTCTTTTCAACTACGTTCCATCTCCAGAGAAGAGGAAAAGAAAAATGAGACTGGAGGTTTTCAACAGACGACAGGGAGCAAAGCTACAGAAGATGGAGCAGACAAAGCTATCTGCGAAAGCCATCCCTCCCAGGTGAATATTTAAGTTCCTTAACCTGGTCAACCCCACTTCCATGGACTTGGGAAAATTATAAACCAATTTTTTTTTGTACAATTCATTGTAGGTTTAATAACACCCAATGAGCTAAAAAACATAACATCTGTGACTGGGCTGAAATCATCACACACCTATACCGACTTGCATTTGGCAGCCACTGACTATGCATGTGATTGTCACTGTCATTGTCAATATCCCTGTCATTGTCTTTCTATTCATTTATTTTATTACATTGTTTATTTATCATATACCGACTATAAAGCACTTTTGGATGTAAATGTGCTATACAAATACAATTTACTTACTTTCTTACTAACGAAAGCTAGTATACTGCAGAAAACAGAGAGTGACTGACAAAAGAATGACAAACTGTCATCAGTAGTGACAGTTTATACTACTTTTGTTTTCACCAGAGCATCAACAGATTGTCCCCAAGGCTGCAACAAGGATCCTACTGCAGAGCAAAGTCCCACCACAGAGCCTTTGAAGGAATCTACCCATGAAGAACCTGGAAACGATGTCCAGCCTGTTCTCCATGAGGAGGATCCAGCAACCCCACCATGCACCACTGAAACCTGTGGTAAACGCGTCCAATCTCTTGAGCAAGAATGCCAAGCTCTGAGGACTGAAAATATGTTGTTGAAGGAAAAAATGAATAGGACTACACTGAATGAGATGAGCTTGCATAACGATGATAAAAGGGTTCATACTCTCACTGGTTTATCAGCATTCTCCATTCTCATGACAATTTTTCATATTGTGGCTCCTTTTCTCCCACTTAAATCTAGTTTAACATGTTTTCAGCAGTACATGTTAACTTTAATTAAGCTTAGAATGAACTTGTCCTTTGAGTTTTGGGCTTTTTCATTTTGACATTGACTCAACCACTGTTTCAAAGCTCTTCAAACACTGCATTAGTGTGATGCATTGTAGACTGGTGCCAAGTCTGGTGTTGTTGCCTGACAGAATACTTAAGAAAATCTCTTCCATATGCATTTCGAAACCGTAGCTTTGAAAAGACAGTTTGCATTATAGATTGTTTTGAAATATTTCTAGAGAAACCCAGTAGATTGCTAGCCAGTGCTCAGTGTTACTCATCATACAAATCACACCACACAATGAAATATTTAATTGCAATTTGCCCTCGAGGTTCCATTTGTTTCATTTCCGCTGGATGGGGAGGTCGCACAAGTGATACGTTTATCACAGAACAAAGTCACTTTTTATCTCATTTGCTCCCAGGGGACGTAGTTTTAGCGGACAGAGGTTGTCTGGTTAAAGAGTCCATTGAGAGATGCCAAGCTGAATTAAAAATTCCAGCATTTACTCGTGGATAGAAGCAGTTAGATCCTGCTGACTTGGAGAACACCAGACGTCTAGCCTCTCTTAGGATACATATTGAAAGAGTGATAGGAGTTCTCCGTCAAAAGTACACAGTCTTGCAAAGCACTGTCCCCATATGTTTCACGGACATAGACAGGGAAAATGATGTGACCTACCTTGACAAGATGGTGAGCGTGTGTTGTGCACTTACAAATGTGTCTGAATCTCTGGTGTCCTTCCAGTGATGGGGATGTACAGTAAATTGAACTGATGTGACTGGCTACAGATGTGCTCAACCAGCAAATAAACCTTTGTGACTCACACTTCTTGCTTGCTTGTCGTGACATTATTTTTAATCACTCGCTATTCTGATGCGATCACATCGTTTCTCTTTGCAGATCAAGCTGCACATCCACCCATTCTAACTTGAGTTCCACCCAAACAGATATTTGTTCTGGTGTGTTTTATATGAATGACCCACCCATGTTTCATATCCCTGATTGCTACAGATATCTAATACAAATTATGGGGAAGAGAACAATATTGGTTTAACAACTGTTTATTCATAAATAACAGTACAGTATCAGCTACTACAAACAACTCATTTCACAGTCTCCTCACTAAGGTTTTCTTCTTTGGGCATTGATCACTTTTCGGCAGATGGGACATAGCCACTGTTTTGGGACCCTTTTCATGCGAAGGCAGGTCTGGTGAAACTTTTTAACTGAACAAAAACCTGACGCACAGACCACCATGTTCCCTGCTTCTGGCTCAGGGCAGTAGCACCACTGTTGTTGACTATGATCAGCAAATGCTGCTGCTGCTGGTGCTGGTTTCTGTGCAGAAAAACACTTTACTGCCTAATTAACAGAAAGGTCCTTTGCAGAAAATGGGCACTTAATTTCTATGACACCTGAACCACAGCAGCTACAGGAAACGTATCCGTCAGGTGAGGCCTCAATGCAGGGGTGAAATCCTGAATCCAGCTGTTCCTACCATGACATTCGTGTGTGAGAGGCGATGACGCATTTCATAGTATTTTCGTGCCAAGTCCTCGTGTTGACATCCCCAACTGAAGAAAACAACAATAACATTAGTTTTGGACAATAGTAATGCCACCCCACATTGGTACCGCCCTGCTCTTTCAAAAGGATACTACCTACTTGGTTTAACACTCCTGCTTTTTAAGAATAGTACTTCCTGGATTTACCCTCCCTGTTATTTTACCTACTTCACATTCATTTGATTGTACACCATCTGGAAATGACCATTTTACACACAGGAGCAGTTACACACTGCATGCCCTATTTTACCCTAATCCTTCTATGCTCATGAATACCTGGTAGCCTCACTGGTGAAACTATGGGACTTTGGGTAGCATATTTGTCTTATTAGAGACACTGCAGGCTTTCTGACGTCTGTCTTTGTGGCTGCTCTGAAGGTAGTTATATATCCGGATACTGCAGATCTGGGACGTCTTCTTCAGCGGAGATGCTTTTGAAAAGCACCCCGGGGGCATTGTATGGGTCGGTAATATTTAACCTATTTAATTTTTGCATATAAAGCTCGATGTCATGCGAATTAAAGTGAGATGAGTACTCCGATGGCTTGAAAGCTTCGGCGCCGGGTCATTTTAAGGAAGATCTTTAAAGGCGGCGCTTGATTTTACTGACAAAATGGCGTTCCGAACACCGGTGGTCACGTGGGTTCAGGAACTCGATATCATGCAAGCACTTTGTTTTCTTTTTATTTTGTTCTACACCACAATTGCATGCTTTAAACATGACACGGGGCCAACAGTAAAGGCGTTTTTTCAGCCAACTCCCTGTTAGCCAGTTTACCTTGTCATACATGGAGCAATTTAAAATGCTCCTTACCGTAGCACCAACGAGCTGTGTGGTTTTCACAGTAGGTTTTGGTCTGCCCTCTGCTTTCACTCGTAGTCAGTTCACGATAGCTGTCCAATGAAGGCGGTGACTGGCCAGAGTGTTGTGTCAATCATGTTCAAGTGACTGAAGTGCAAAATTCTACCCTATCGGTCACTGGTTCACGGGTGGGACTTATCTGCCATAAGGATCAATTGAAACGGAAAATAAACACGAGCCGCCTGGGGCTCACTCGATTTACATTGAAGTCAATGGGAATAGTGGCGCTGTTGTGACTCACAGAATTGATTTCAGGAAAACAGCTCGTCTTTGTGAGTATTTCTGTTTCAAAGCACTGAAAATGGGATTGTTGTAAGATTTTTGGTTTATTTATTTTTAAACATTTTTTTGGTGAAGCACTGCTTCACCTGTAGTCTTATAGAAGCCTCCACTGCTCCAAACTCTATTTGTGAAACATGCAGACGGCCTAGTGAGACTGCCAGCAGGCAGCAGCAAAGAGATGTAGCGACCTCGGTTTATTTCTTCAGCTTTCACAGACACACAAACACGCACACAGGGTGCTTGGTCTTTTTTTTGTTTTGTCGTTCTCTGTTAAACCGCCAAGTGGAGCGACGTGTCTGGGAAGCTGGCCTCTTGGTCTGAGCATGTGTGTGCATCGCTTCTCGGCCTTTTGGCTAAGATCAAGTGTAGTATCTGTTCTTATCAGTTTAATATCTGATACGTCCCCTACCCGGGGACCATATATTAAATTGATTTTTGGAACTGGGAGATGGAAAAGGGGCTTGCTCCGTCCACTCCACGCAGGAGAGGGAGGGGTTAGGGTGGACGGTGAAAGGGCGAGGGGGCGAGGGGCACGTCTCAGAAGGAGAGAGAGGGATGGGGGGCACACGAAAACAACAAACACCTACGGCTCGGGGAGGGACACACGGGACAACACGGGAGAAAACAAAAAACAACCACAATATACAAGAACCTTAAAATGTATAAAGGGTGAACAGGTGATGGGCAACAACAATAACACACACAACAACACAAATCATGAGCCCTATAGGGCAACGATACGGCTGAGGGCGGTGTAGTGTTTGTTGAGGACGGTCTGGCCGGACTCGCGTGCCCAGGTGTTGGTGGGGAGGGAAGAAGATCAGGAGAGTCGATAGGAGGCACTGGCGGGTTAGGGTTAGGGTTGGGGTTAGGTTCAAGATTAAATGGCATCATCACACAACTCACCTGGATCCCCAACCCAACCCCACACTGGTGATGACGTCCTGGGGGCATGCTACGGAGAGTTCTCGTTGATGAGCCCCTCAGCAGTGGAGCAGCCGAACGAGGCTTCCTGGTAAGTGATGCAAGCCTCCTGGCGGTGCTGGCACGTCTGGAGAACATGCACGTGTGCGTGATCGGCGTGACGACGTCCGCGGGCGGGTCAAAGGTCATCCGGGACCTTCTCGCGTTGCTGACGCGTTTCGTGGACCTCCTGGTGGGCGTGTCCAGGATGGCGCTGTCAGCCGGAGGGTTGAAGGTCAGCCGGGCGCGGGTGGAGCCAAGGGGGGTGCCGACGGGGACAGAGGTAGGCGTCGTCCTCTGCGGCAGGGGCGCGGCCGGAGGGGGTCTCGAGCCTGCAGCAGGGCGTCCGCGTGTCCTGGCGGAGGCGGTGGCCGTACTGGCGAGCGGCCCAGGAGGCAGCCACATCAAAGTTGCGGCGCCAGGCAGGGTCCGCAGGGCAGGAGAGCTCACTCACCTTCTGGGCCACCGTAGCCCTGTAGTGGTCCCGCAGGAGGATGGTGGTGGTGTGTCCCCAGTTGCGAGCGTTGCCATCAATGAAGCCAAGGGTCGCGGCGTTGGGGACAGCAGGGCGGATGCGGATGGAGGCCGTCAAGGAGGCGGTGAGCCTGGCGATGATGGGGAGAGGGTCCGGGCCGGAGGCGTTGTCCAGGTGGTGGGCCGCCTTGATGGCCGCGAGGATGAGGCGGTTCTTGAGCGCGAAGTCCGGGTCATCGGAACGGGGGAAGTCCGTAGTTACAGACTCTCAGAGGTCACTCGTTATTTGATTGTCCTTGTTGGACCGTATGTAGGCAATGCTACACAAAGGAGCCGTGCATTTACTGTTGCGCAGTGTGTCTGTGTTTCAAGTTCAATGGTGGCCCCACGCGTTCAACGTACATTAACCTTGGATAGTCAAGCGCCGTGTTGTCCATTATCCCTTACATAACCGCTATGTCAGTGACACAATTAGGCCTAGGCTTTTTGTATTCTACAAATTCATACTATAGCTGTGAGAATTGTTAAGAAAAATCCCCTCCATAGTCGCCCTGGAGTCACAGGCCGACAGTCTCCTGCAAGAATCAGGGAAACCTATTATAGGACATTCATCCCAAAAATTAAACATTTAGATGAATACGTGATACTTTGTTTTGATAGTTATATACCTCTGATTGGAGATGGATTGTCGGCGGCTCCTCCAAGATAATGTTTGTACCTTCAACTAAAAATGACACAATTAATTTACACTCAATCATTTCACATTTGATTAGCATGACAATTATTTATGTCCATTGCCAATACATGAATACATACTCATTACAAACGCCTTGGAAGTCGAGGCAGTGGGGTCAGAGGTCATCCCCCCTTCCACCATCATCGGCCGACCTTCGTTATTGGCGAGAGCCAGCTCCTCCGAAGTGGTGAAGGGTGGTGGAGCGGTCCCCCTCCCAGTCGTACTAATTTGGGTTTTCTTTTTATTTGCTACAGGTAATCAACATGTGACTAAAGGTTGGAGCCTATGGTCATTGCAAATCATAGGCTAGATTCACCTGAAATTATTCAAATGGATGCTTACAACTTCCCGCATTGAATAATATTTTAATATTTATTTTTGACTCGGCCCCATGTTCGTAGGAGCGTGCTGGCAACACATCTATGGGGATAAAAGGCATGATGATGCATGATATTTTTCAGACAATATGCAGAATCTTTTCACTTTCGAATTAACACGGTCGGCTATTTTTTGCCAGCACGCCACCCTAGCCATATTATGGGCAACCGTGTTCCCCTTGGCTGTGATTTGAACTTTGAATTCCTCGTAGGAGTTCATAATAATACACTGCTCGCCTTGGGTGAAATACACCGCTCTCGATCGATTAATTTTGCATAAGAGAGAGTCAAATGACGCGAGAAACGCCCCTTTTGTGAACGCGCATTGAACCTAAAGCGGAAAACCTGGTTCAACTAATTTAATCTAAAGTGAGTGTCGTGGAACCATTTAACTCTGACTGCGAGTTGCGGCTGTCGAGCCAGGTTTCCCCAAGAAAGCCTGGGTATGTTCAGCAAGGTTCGTGGTATAACCCCAGGTCCCAGTCTAAACAATCAGGCTTGAACAGAGTGACACACAAACACACAGACACTTTAAAGGAGTTTTTCACCCGCTCCGTATCCTTGCTTGCCCCAACAAGTTTGTGCGGCGTTCTTGTTGTTTTGTTTCCGGTGTAGCTAGATCCGGTATGGTGTTGTAGTTTTTCTAATGTGACTAGTTGTTGCTAGACAGCAGGTGAAACAACTACAACGTTTGGCAAGCCAAAAGAGCGTTAATCGCGCGTTAAAAAAATGAACGCAGTTAAAATTGGTTTGCGTTAATGCTGTTAATAACGTTAAACTGCCAGCCCTAATAAAGACACACATATATAAACATGCGCGCATGCACAGACGCATATATAAACACACATACACAAACACATAGGCCTATACAGGAATACAAACACATATACACACACACACACACACGTATATGAACACAAACAAACAAACGTATATATGAACACACACACACTCACGTACATATGAACACGCGCCACGTGCACATACACACCTTATTATAAACACTCAAATATACACACAGACACATGTACACCCGCACACGCATCTATGAACACACACACACACACACACACACACACACACACACACACGCAGATATGAACACACACACTTACTCAGATATGAACACACACACGCAGATGTGAACACACACACGCACGGACTACACACACAAGTATATATAAACACACACACACTGTTTTGGTGATTTATATTCATGTAGCCTACTCAACTATAATCCAAATGCTACATTTTCTTGGGCTTCTTAAAGTTGATCTTGATTAACCATGAAAGGAAGAGACTTTTAAGATCTTCCATCAGGTTAACTTAGCAGATTTTGCAAAGACTATATTTCTAATGTCAAATGTATTTGAATTATTGATTGATGGTCAATTTTAACATTTTTAGAATAGAAATAGAATAGAATAGAAAGCCTTTTATTTTTATATTCTTTGGACTCCCTTTATAATGGTTTTTATCAGACTGGTTTATAAAGTGTTGTTCTTTGTCTCCATAAAGAGAGAAGTGCCTCCAAGTGACTGTGGTTTGGGTTTAACGCTTAACTTTTGCTTCGTGAACGAGACTTCCTGTTCTCCCCCACAAGCTAGCGCAGTGGTTCTGCTTTCCTAGATGATGGACACACACACACACACACACACACACACACACACACACACACACACACACACACACACACACACACCACACACACACACACACACAGAGACGGAGAGAGAGAGAGAGAGAGAGAGAGAGAGAGAGAGAGAGAGAGAGAGAGAGAGAGAGAGAGAGAGAGAGAGAGAGAGAGAGAGAGAGAGAGAGAGAGAGAGAGGAGAGAGAGAGAGAGAGAGAGAGAGAGAGGAGAGAGAGAGAGAGAGAGAGAGAGAGAGGGAGAGGGAGGGAGAGAGAGAGAGAGAGCGCAGACCTACCCAGAGACCATCTCTCCACTGCTGATGATCAACTCATTACTGGAGCCCCCCTCCCCCCTCCCCCCCCCCCCCCTCCTCCCCTGCCAGAATTGCTGGGAGAGAGGAGAACGAGATCTCGCTGCAGAGGACAGCAAAATACTAAACCATGTACTTTTGTGTGTGTGTGGGTGTGTGTGTGTGGTTGTGTTTGTGTGTGTGCGTATGTGTGTGTGTGTGTGCGCTCGTGTTTAAAATGAAAGCCGACTCCACTGACATATAGAATAGAATAGAATAGAAATAGAATAGAAAGCCTTTTATTGTCATTGCACGAGTCAAGTACAACAACATTTTTAGTAAGCTTTCCCAATTGGTGCATTCGAGAAAATAAATAAATATATAAATAGAACAAGAACAACAGTATACCAAATAGAAATGTAAATAATGTAAAATAAATAATAAAGTAAAATAAAGTAAAGTACAATACAGCAGTGGGAGGTTAGGGGGGGGTCAGTCAGTCGGGGGTCAGTGCATGTGTGTGTTCAGGGTGGATACAGCTTTAGGGAAGAAGCTGTCTCTGAACCGTGAAGACCTGGTTCTGATGGACCTATAGCGCCTGCCAGAGGGCATCAGGTCGAACAGGTGAAAGCCAGGGTGGGAGCTGTCCTTTGTGATTCTCTCCGCTCTGCTTAGGCAGCGGGAGATGTATATGTCCTTCAGGGAGGGGAGGGGGCAGCCAGTGATCCTCTGTGCGGTGTTTACCACTCCCTGGAGTTTCTTCCGCTCTGCCTCAGTGCACTGTGAAAACCACACTGAGATACAGAACGTCAGAAGACTCTCGATGGTGGAGCGCTAGAAGGTCACCAGCAGCTTCTCTCCCACGTTGTTCCTCCTGAGCACCCTGAGGAAGTGAAGCCGCTGCTGAGCCTTCTTGACGACCGCCGCCGTGTTGGCAGTCCAGGAGAGGCCAGCAGAGATCATGGTGCCCAGGAAGCGGAAGGTGTGGACTCTCTCTACACAGTCACCGTTGATGTAGAGGGAAGCCGGGTCTGCTCTGCTTTTCCTGAAGTCCAGGATGATCTCCTTAGTTTTTGTGATGTTCAATGCCAGGTTGTTGTCTGAACACCACGATGTTAACTTCAGGATCTCATCCCTGTAGGCAGACTCGTCTCCCTCTGAGATCAGTCCCACCACCGTTGTGTCGTCCGCGAACTTCACTATGGTGTTGCTGGGGTGGGTGGGACTGCAGTCGAACTTGTACAGAGAGTAGAGGAGTGGGCTCAGCACACACCCCTGTGGAGAGCCTGTGCTGAGGGTGCGGGTGGAGGAGAAGTGGGGACCGAGTTTCACCTTCTGGGGTCGATTTGTGAGGAAGTCACTAATCCAGGAACAGGTGAGCGGGTCGAGACCCAGGGCTCGACCCGGGTCTCTATATATATATATATATATATACAGTTTATATATATATATATATATATATATATATATATATATATATATATATATATATATATCTGATATGTATATATATATGTATATATACATATCAGATTCAGAATCAGAATCAGAAATACTTTATTGATCCCCGGGGGGAAATTGTTGTTCCAGGTGCTCCATACAATATAAATATAAATATAAATACCCTACAAGCTAACCCTACAAGCATAGAAGATAAGATAAGATTATGAATAAATAAATAGATAAATATGATAAAATACAATAAAAATAAAATAAAAGTAAGAAGTGGACATCTCTTAGTTGGTATATATATATATATATATATAAAGATTCTTATTTTACTTGATTAAGGAGGATGATGGTGGACATTTGGGTCAAAGGTTGGGTGGGTAGATGTTTTGGTTTGGTGCCACCTTAATATTCGTACACTTTAAAAAGGGGATTAGGATCTGCATTATGAATATTATCTGAGCTCATAGACACATTGACATTGTACACATTCAGCATTGATTATGCCATAACGATGTTATCCTTTCAAAGTCCAGTCAGAGAAACTGCAGTGTAAATATTCCAACAAATGTGTGTGCTTCTTTGTGTGTGCGTGCATGCATGTACGTTAGAGCATGTGTTTATGATTGTGTGTGTGCAAGACATTTAAAGAGAGTGCCTTTTAGTTTCCGGCTCCGTTTAAAGGCCGCTTTAACATCCCATAAGGGGGGGGGGAATGTATGAAATCATCTTCTACACACACACACACACAGCATGTGTGTGTGTGTGTGTGTGTGTGTGTGTGTGTGTGTGTGTGTGTCAAGAGTACGCTTTAGTGTGTGTGTGTGTCTGTGTGTGTGTGTGTGTGTGTGTGTGTGTGTGTGTGTGTGTGTGTGTGTGTGTGTGTGTGTGTGTCAAGAGTACGGTTTGTGTGTGTGTGTGTGTGTGTGTGTGTGTCAAGAGTAGGCTTTAGTGAGTTTGTGTGTGTGTGTGTGTGTGTGTGTGTGTGTGTGTGTGTGTGTGTGTGTGTGTGTGTCAAGAGTACGCTTTAGTGAGTGTGTGTGTGTGTGTGTGTGTGTGTGTGTGTGTGTGTGTGTGTGTGTGTGTGTGTGTGTGTCTTAAGAGTACGCTTTAGTGTGTGTGTGTGTGTGTGTGTGTGTGTGCGTGTAAGTGCATGTGTGTGTGTGTGTGTCAAGACTAGGCTTTAGAGTGAGTGAGTGAGTGAGTGAGTGAGTGAGTGAGTGAGTGAGTGAGTGATTGTGTGTCTGTGTTTGTGTGTGCATCTGTGTCTGTTCAAGCATTTGTGTGTGTGTTTGTGTGTGCAAACATGTTGTAGTGTGTGTGTGTGTGCACAGACCTGAGCTGCCGCCCGGGACCCTCTCCAGGTGGTGGGGGTTCCGGGGGATGCGGTGGGACTCGGACCACATGCAGAGCTCGCTGGTGTTGGGGCCGGCCGCCGCCACCCCCCCCGCGCCGGGACCCCAGCCCCGTGGTCTGGGGGGGGGGGGCCAACCAAGGATCTGTTAGGGGCTGATCGTGGTCCCACGTCGACGCAGCCCAAGAGGGTCTACGGACCCCTCACGTCCTCGCGGACCCTCCTTGCGTCCACAGCAAGGGCCTGACGCGCGCCTCCCTGATACGTTAACCCTCCGTCGAGGCGACGCAGCAGCGAGGGCTGTGATTGGTCCGCTCACTAAAAGCCGCCGCAGAACCGAAGCAGGTTCACGACTGCCTGGAAGCGTCTGCGGGTTCATCGTTGCGTCGATGTGGAACCATAATCAGCCCTTTAGCCGGTGGCTAATAAGCAATAGCATTGACCCCTCTCATGTAGGGGGCGGACGCAGAGACACTCAAAGCCCCGAACCCTGCAGGGCGAAGCACTCCTGGACGGAGAGGGGCGCCCCCAGGAGGGGGGGGGGGGGGGGGGGTCGGCCAGGACCTCCTCCACTCCGGTCTCCTCCTCCATCATGTGACCACAGCCACAGCCCGACGAATTACAGTTTGCAATTCGTAAACACAGAGAAAGAGAGATTTGATTTAGATTTTTCAAAAACACTTTTTTTTACAATCAACCAAGAGAGTACAATACATCAGGAAATGTACTATTTGTTCAGTCTTTAAAAATTGTTGGTTTATCCAACAAAATCCTGTGCAGTGCAACTCATCATTTTCAACAAAGCAAATAATATTATTGTAACACCGGCGCTGTTTAAAATCTGCATCTACATCCCCAAACGCCTTATAAAACGTATACTCCAGCCAGACTCTGGCTCTGACGTTACAGAGGAACACAGGAGGGGCCTCATGCCCTGCTCTGCCCTCCACCTTATTTCTCCGGCTGATGTACACGGCCATTTTCGCATCTCCTAAGTGATAATTTACTAGCTGCCACTTAAAATATTACTTTTTTTGTATCCAGCACCAAAGATAAAAACTTTTTCAGAAAAAAACACATTCAACAGACTAAAAACCAAAGTTAAAAGAGAGAAAAAAACAGTGAGTCTCGGGCACTCAGTAAAAATATGGAAAACTGTCTCCCGTAGGCCACAGAACGGACATGTGTTTGAAACAGCAGGATTTAAAACGAGATAAAAGTATTTGAGGCGATGGCACCATGTAGGGGGGGGGCACCAATGGGGGGGGGTACCCTCCACTGGAGGTGGAGGGTACCCCCCCCCAAACCACCCCCCCCAAACCAAAACCCAGGGAGGAGGTCCAAGAATAATCTCGGAAAAACATTTGTTGTTCTATTAATAATTTTTCTTAAGGCACTTATGGAAGCATTATTAACTAATACAACGAGAAATCATCGGCTAAACACACGAGAACATTCAGTTGGATCCAATGAGTTGTTTATTGCAATTATGCTTCATTAACAAATAAGCCAGAAAAATAATCCCTTACATGTACACAATTAACACGAGGACTAAAACAATAGAGGCAGCAGACTTTACAAATCATCAACAGGTGAGCACGTATCTTTAATAACTGAACATGTTCTGCGACCGCTTGGTTCCCAACAGAACACAAAAAATCAAGATTCAGTTTAAAGTAATTTACAACATGCAACATTATCCCATAGGCATCTTGGTTAATATGAATAAAACATAACATGTGCTTTAAATCAGGTCGCAAATCAGGATTATGACAAAAATGATGATATAAGAGCCCTTAAGACTTAAACTGGTGAAGTCTGAAAATATATAAAGGTTGACCATCAATAGGTATTTTATATACATTTCAAATAATAAATGTGCTTATCTAACTATGGGAGATCTTAAAAGCCTTTTCATGGTTTATCATGCTATACTTTAAAGAAGAGAGAGAGAGAGAGAGAGAGAGAGAGAGAGAGGAGAGAGAGAGAGAGAGAGAGAGAGAGAGAGAGAGAGAGAGAGAGAGAGAGAGAGAGAGAGAGAGAGAGAGAGAGACAGACTATGTGTGTGTGTGTGTGTGTTTTTTTTATGTGTGTGTGAACGTGTGTGTGTGTGTGTGTGTGTGTGTGCGCGTGTGCGTGTGTGTGTGCGTGTTCGTTTGTGTGCGCGGCGGGGCAGAGGGGGCTGCACTTTTTCTTTTTACTACACTTAGCCTGCCCCCCCCCCCCCCCCCACAGAGGCCCCGCAGAGAGAGTGTGTGGGTGTGTGTGTGTGTGTGTGTGTGTGTGTGTGTGTGTGTGTGTGTGTGTGTGTGTGTGTGTGTGTGTGTGTGTGTGTTTACAGGCGTGCAGGCGCTGAGGGAGGAGGTCCTTTTGTTTTTCTACACCCGACACAGAGAGGCTGAGGACCCCTGCCGCCCCCCCCCCGGGGTCCGCCTCCACCCCCCCACTAGGGCCCACTAGGGCGCTGAGGATCCCACTAGGGCCCACTAGGGCGCTGAGGACCCCACTAGGGCCCACTAGGGCGCTGAGGACCCCACTGGGGACCCCCCTGGGGTTAGGTCAAAATTAAAGCCGGTGCCGCCAAAGGCGGCAACGGCGGGTGCACGGGCCATCATCAAACTAAACCCCGAGATCCCCGACCCACCCCCATATTCAAACCCAAAGGTTGCAGGGAACCCAGTCTGGCGATCCAAATCGCCTCCGCTCTGCGGCGCTGGGCGACAGACCAGTTGGGGTTGGCCTCCAGAACAGTACTCGTGAGGGCAGGCCAGCCATGCAGTATGAAGTGGTTCACCAAAGGGAGGTGAGTAGCTTTATTGCGTCTCACATTATATCTGTGTTGTGTAAATCTAGTCAGGAGAGTGTTCCCGGTCTCGCCCACATACTGCATATCAGAGGTACGACAACTAATCAGATACACGCAGTTACGGGTGGCCGGCCCAGAATGTTTCTGTGTAGCAAAGACGTCACCGTTGCTTGGGTTGCGAGCCCAGGGACGGAAAAGGTAGAAGTCTGTTGACCTAGTAGATCTAGGTTGGGTCAGCGGGCTTAACTTGGCTCTGACCAAAATGTCTTTCAGATTTCGGTTCCTTCGGTAGGCAGCGATGATGCCATGAGAGGGTAGTATCGCGGTTTGATCTTGTAGCCGTTTGAAATGCGTTCTGACCTGCCGGGTCAGTAGCGTGGAGGACAATGAGTGGGTGATAATCAGAGGTAGACGCGGGCCCACGACGGGCGGTCTGGTGACCTTAAAGGTCTTGAGGGAGGAGCGACGAGCGGAACGCGAGTATCCCCTGGCGGCGAGGGCGGTAAACAGTATTTTAACTGCGGCCATGAAGTCTGAATGGTTCGAGCATATCCTGGAGAACCTCAGGAGCTGTGACTTTAAGAGGCCGGCGTATGTGTGCTTGGGGTGAAAACTCGAGCCGTGTAGCAGGGCGTGTGTGTCCGTGGGTTTAAAGTAAACCTTAACGTTTAACCTGAGCTTTTCTGCAAAATCGAGGCCTTTGAATGTGGTGGTGTCCAGAAAATCCACAGAGAACGTGCTAGTGCATGACTTTAATGTGATCGACGGATCGTGTGTATTGAGTATGGAAAGAAATTGATTGAAATCCGCTAGCGAGTGGGGCCACACTCCCCATATGTCGTCCAAGTAGCGTAAATAGCAGAGGGGTTGTTTGGGACAGACAGCGAGCGCTGAGGTCTCCCACTGCGCCATGAATAAGTTGGCGTATGAGGGGGCGAACTTTTTCCCCATGGCCGTGCCCTTAACCTGGAGGAAAAATTCGCCGTTGAAAAGGAAATCGTTGCGCGTTAGGTTGATTTCTAGGAGACTCAGGAGCTCCGCGTCCGGCCGCGTGACATCAGGGTAGAGTGTGAAGGCATGTTGTACGGCGCGCATGCCACCGGCAATATCTATGTTGGTGTAGAGACTGTCCACGTCCATCGTGAACAAGATGGAGTGCGAGGGGACGTGTGTGTCTCTGACCTTTTGGACGAAATCATATGTGTCCTTCACATAACTGGCGTGCCTGATAGAGAGGGGGTACAAGTAGTGATCCAAATATTCTGCTGTATTATAGGTCTCACTACTGCAATCCGAGACTATGGGACGTCCCGGAGGAATCTCGGATGGCCTACTCCAGGCCGCAGGGTCCTTGTGGATTTTAGGCAACATATAGAAGAGCCTGGGCCTGGGCTCGGCGTCCCCGATGAGGTAATTGCGTTGTACGTGTGTTATATATTTTTTACGCCACAAGGTGTTGATGATGGTTGAAACTAGGGGCACAGTATCGACGTAAATGGGGCGGTCGAGTTTAGCGTAGTACGTACTATCGTTGAGCTGCCGGTAGCCTTCCCAAAGGTACTGTTCACGGTCCATAAGAACCACAGCACTGCCCTTGTCGGCGGGCTTAACGATAATGTCGCGGTTATTGCGTATTTGGAGGAGAGCCTCAGCTTCCTCAGGCTCGAGGTTGTCACGAGCCGGGTGGAAGCGGAACGAGTCGCGAAGAAAAGCGAGGTCCGAGTCCACCAAGCGCGCGACACCAGGAGGGAGTTTACGGGCGGGCGGAGCCCACGTGGATTTAGGTGTAAAGGGGGGCCGGACGTAGGGTGGGTGGTTTCAAAATATACTGCAATTTTGAGTTTCCGATGGTACTCTTGAAGGTCCGAGCGGACCTGATCAAGAGCACCACGGGAATTTGTTCCAGCCGAGGGGATAAACGAGAGACCCCTGTCTAGGACCAGGAACTGTGCCGCAGTGAGAACAAAAGTCTTAGAGAGGTTGATGACGGACTTGCTCCCCCGTTGCGTGTTCTCAGACGCGGGAGCGGTCAGTTTAAAGCCTCAACCCAGTGGTCAAGGATGAGGCTAGCCGTATGCCGAGACCAGTGGACACTGTCCCGATCAACGACAAAGGAGTTCCTAGCCAGGGCGGGGACTGATTCGCACCGGGACTCGATATAGTCGTTGATTCGGCGGAGATTCTCTTGCTCCCTGTGTGGGAGGGAGCGAGAGAAATTAACGACCGGTACCAGGATGCTAGCCTGGGGGAAGGCCGCACGTGCCATTTTGAGAGTCTTAACCAGGTTACGAATGCCTGTTTGCGCGGCCGGATGAGACCTGTCGTTGAGGCCGAAGGCTAAAACGACTTTATGCACGTTAGGGGAGACGGTAGTCTTGGCCAGAATGGCAGCGGCGTGGGCGAAGGTGGCACCGGGGAAGCTATCTACCTGTAGACCGGGGTGTTGGAACGGGGGGAATCTGGAGAGGTTAGAGTCACCGATGATGACGTGTCGCTCCCTGGCTCGGAGGGACCACTCTATTTCCTTGTGTGCGGTGTTGACGTGACGCGTGGGCCTCCGGGTGGGCGTGACCGGGATGACGCCATCGGCAGGAAACTCGAGTGCGAGTCTGGCGTTGGCCGAGCCAAGGGGGTCGGTGGTGGCGACGGCGGGGGGGGCAGCGGAGACGTCGCGACGAGGAGTAGTCTGGGCAAACCCAAAGCCGGGTGTCGTGCCGGGAGACTGAAGAGACTGAAGAGACGTCCGGAGGAGAGCGGAGGTGTCTCGACGAGGAGTAGTCTGGGCAAACCCAGGGCCGGGTGTCGTGTCGGGAGACTGAAGAGACGTCCGGAGGAGAGCGGAGACATCATGACGAAGAGTATTCTGGGAAAACCCAACGTCTGGTGTCGTGGCGGGAGACTGAGGAGACGGCCGGATGAGCGTGGTGAGGATCCGGCGTTGAGACCGGGTGGAGGCTCGCGCCTTCATCCTCTGCGCCAGCGGTGCGGCCGGATGGGGTCTCGAACCTGCAGTGGAAGGTCGAGAAGAAGGAGGAGGGGGGGAGGGCAGGGTCGGAGCGAAGGGAAGGAGGGGAGGGGAGGTAGGGAGCCTGGGAGTGGGGCAGAAGGGAATAGACAGGGAGGAGGAGAAGACAGAGACGGAGCTGGCTCGGGACGGGGAGCGCTCGAACGGTCCATCGCCGTCCAGGGGTCCGGGGTCTGGTACGACCGGTGGAGGCGGGGAGAGAGGCGCCTCGCCGAAGGCAGGCAGGGAGCCGTCCATGGAGAGCCCGGAAGGAACCGGGGCGTCAAGCTCCCGTCGGAGCTTCGAGCGGACGTCCTCCAGGGTCTCAGGACGGAGGTGGCGCCCGTACTGGCGGGTGGCCCAGGAAGACGCCACCTCAAAGTTCCTATGCCACGACGGGTCCGTGAGTTCGGTAAGAGCACTTACCCTGTTCAGGATCGTGGCCTGGTAGTGGTCCCGCAGCAACACGGTCGAAGTGTGACCCCAGTTCCGTGCGTTGGCGTCTATCCACGCTAGGACCTCAGCATTGGGAACCGCAGGGCGGATAGACGTCCTCAAGACCTCGATGAGCCTGGCGATGCTCGGGAGGGGCTCAGGACCGGAGGCGTTGGCGAGATGGTGGGACGCCTCGATAGCCGCAAAGACCAGTCTATTTTTAAGGGAGAAGTCTGGGTCTTCTGATCTCGAGACGTCAGGAACACGAGGCCCAGCGTGTGTGGGTGGCAGGCGCGAAGGCCTAGCACGTGCGTTCGTGGCCTCAAGCGGTCTGGGACGAGCGTATGTGGGTGGCAGGTGCGAAGGCCTGGCACGTGCGTTCGAGACCTCATGCGGTCCGGGACGTCTGGGGGGACGAGGTCGGGTCCGGGGTCTGGGATCAGGACGGGGAGGCGCCCGGCGTTGGGGCCGTGAATCGTAGTTAGGGAAGTCAAGGTCATACGAGTTATGGTGGAAGACCTCGTGCTCATCAACTAGGCCTCTGTGGCGTTCGTCGCGGCGCGGTGAAGGCGCGGGCCGGTAGGTGTAAGACATGAGAGGAGGAGGGTAACGGGTTGGGCCGTGAGGGGACCGACCCCTAGCGGGACGTGTATAGTTATCACACGCCCGCGGGTAAGAGTCACGGGGGTCCCAGTCGCGACCGTAAGGGTCCGCGACTGCTGCGTATGACCGCCTCATGGTAGGTTCTCGTCTAAAAGATTGACTGACCAGTGGTTGAATGTTCCGGGGCCTGTTCTGGCGTCGTCCGCGTTGCACCAGTGTCCATTCGTCATAACGGTTCGGGGCAGGCATCCTCCACGGTAAGAATGTAAAAAATAAAATAAAATAAATCGATGATGAAAGGTTCAAAGCAAAATAAATGCAAAGTGGTCCGATAAATTCCGTAGTTTATTTCAAACGGATAGATATCGTTATTGTAGTACAACGTTTCGTCACAGTGGGTGACTTCATCAGGTACAGGATTACAATTCAAACCGTGAAATAGTCCAAACCCTACATCCGTCCCATGTAGGGTTAGGGTTAGGGTTAGCTGCCACCCCCACCCCTGGGAGGTTTAGTACACTAGTACACTTTAGGTTTAGTGCACTAGGGTTAGTGGTGGTACCACCAACCCAACGATGCAGCGATGACCCCGCAGACGCTTCCAGGCAGTCGTGAACCTGCTTCTGTTCTGCGGCGGGTTTTAGCGAGCGGACCAATCACAGCCCTCGCACCACCACCACTACACCACCACTAACCCTTACACCACCACCACTACACCACCACTAACCCTTATACCACCACCACTACACCACCACTAACCCTTACACCACCACCATTACACCACCACTAACCCTTACACCACCACCATTACACCACCACTAACCCTTACACCACCACCACTACACCACCACTAACCCTTACACCACCACCACTACACCACCACTAACCCTTACACCACCACCACTACACCACCACTAACCCTTACACCACCACCATTACACCACCACTAACCCTTACACCACCACCATTACACCACCACTAACCCTTACACCACCACCACTACACCACCACTAACCCTTATACCACCACCACTACACCACCACTAACCCTTACACCACCACCACTACACCACCACTAACCCTTACACCACCACCATTACACCACCACTAACCCTCGCACCACCACCACTACACCACCACTAACCCTTATACCACCACCACTACACCACCACTAACCCTTACACCACCACCACTACACCACCACTAACCCTTACACCACCACCATTACACCACCACTAACCCTCGCACCACCACCACTACACCACCACTAACCCTTACACCACCACCACCACTACACCACCACTAACCCTTACACCACCACCACTACACCACCACTAACCCTTACACCACCACCACTACACCACCACTAACCCTTACACCACCACCACTACACCACCACTAACCCTTACACCACCACCACTACACCACCACTAACCCTTATACCACCACCACTACACCACCACTAACCCTTACACCACCACCATTACACCACCACTAACCCTTACACCACCACCATTACACCACCACTAACCCTTACACCACCACCACTACACCACCACTAACCCTTATACCACCACCACTACACCACCACTAACCCTTATACCACCACCACTACACCACCACTAACCCTTACACCACCACCATTACACCACCACTAACCCTTACACCACCACCATTACACCACCACTAACCCTTACACCACCACCACTACACCACCACTAACCCTTATACCACCACCACTACACCACCACTAACCCTCGCACCACCACCACTACACCACCACTAACCCTTACACCACCACCACTACACCACCACTAACCCTTACACCACCACCACTACACCACCACTAACCCTAGTTAGTAAGGGGCGAGGTGTCCCGCGCCCGTTTTGTTTTCTACAACCGACACAGAGAGGCTGAGGACCCCCCCCACCCCCCTACCCAGACCCCCGGGAGGAGGTCCTCCTGGGTGAAGGAGGACCAGGAGGTGTGGAGGTGTGTCAGTGTGTCTGAGGACCCTCCTCCACCTGGGGACACTCTGTAGAAGGACAGAGAGCCAGCAGGCCGGTCCAGATACACTCCTACTCTGGTGGAGCCAGCGGGGGGAGAGGGAGGACTGTCTCTGTACCGTTGTACCAGGCAGAGTAACCATCATCATAACAATCAAGACTCCAGGACTTGTTGTTATATCCAAGCCTGCTGTCATCACCCCCTCCTCTCCTTGTGATTCCTCTGTATGTCACTCCTATAACAACCCCTCCTTCCCACTCTACCTCCCAGTAACAGCGGCCAGTCAGAGCCTCTCTACCCAACACCTGCTCCCAGTAGTCAAATCTGTCTGGGTGATCCGGATACGACTGGTCCTCTCCAACCCACGTCACCTTCCTGTTGTCCTCAGACAGAGAGAGGAGTCTGCCGGCCGTGTTGGGGTCCAGTGTGAGGTCACAGGCATCTGAGGGAGAACCAGACATGATGAGCTGCTGAACCGCTCTTCATCATCATCATCATCATCACTAGTACTGTTCTCCTGTGCTCTGTGTACATATTAGAGATGCGCGGTTGGCGGTTGCAACCGCGGACTCCGCGGTTAAACCGCGGATCGGGCGGGTGATGTGACAAAAAATAATATTTTAATTAAATTCGGGCGGTTGGCGGTTCAACCAACGAAATTCAAAAATATATACACATTGTTAAATGTCGTTACCTACTTCCAAGCACATTTTGAAATAATCCAATTCTCATCAGGCAGTAAATTGGCCTCTGCCTCTGTCTCTATCACACACACACACACACACACACACACACACACACACTAACGGAAGCAAAAAAGTTTAAATTAAGTGACGATCCGTCCCATGTCGCGTCTCCACAGACCTGCAAGTTATGAGACAGCTGTCAGTATTGGAAGAAGCTTTAACGTCTCGTAGATGAAACTGCCTGGGTTATTTTGTTTCGTATAAGTTATATTTTAAAACAGCCAGTCATTGTAGCCTACCACTCGTGGAATATGGAATTTCAAAGAGATGATGGAGTGATTTGACTCAGAAGTGACATCAGGCATTGGCAGCGCGAGATGTGCAGAACAAGTTAAACTTCTAGCTCAGTAACATCAACACCTAAGAAAGAAGGTAAGAAAGATAGTCGGAAAACTTTGATTTGCAAGGCAAGCAGGCAAGTGTTGGGCTTGTTACAGTAGCCTATATAGCCTTCAATGCGGTGAAATTTCGGAATTAATAGGCTCGAGTCGGCGTTTCCTTAAAAGGCTATCTTTCATTTTGCAAAAAAAAACAAACACAGTAGGCTATATTACCATATTAAAATGGTGTACCAAATTGCGTTTTATTACAATGATAAAAAAGTGTAGGCCTACTAGCCTATGGTAAGGTCAGGTTTGCCGATGTGCTTGGCTATTTTAAAGTTTCTCCCTGTGCATCGATCGGAGACAGACGTCACTTCACTGATAATATTCTGGGGATAGGCTACAACATAGCCAATAGGCTTTCATACTAGGGACTTTATCCTTTAAATATCTTTGCGGCATTGGATCAGTCTCCTTTCAAGAACAGGCAAGAACTTTCTAGCCTCGCGTCAGCAGCGCATATACCTAAAAACAACAGGCGGATGGCGGGCGGGTGCGGTTTTGTAAACCGCACAATTTTTTTGAAAAAAGTCAAAAAAATTGTTGCGGATGGATGGCGGGCGGATCAAGCGTTTTGTGATGCGGTTGCGGATGAAATAATAGCCCATCCGCGCATCTCTAGAGCTTACCTCTCCCGAAATAAGTGTTTTTTGTGAATGACAGGGTCGTTAAGACTGACAAAAAGATCTCTCACTTACACAGCACTACAAGGCTACTCTCTGCGATACTTTAACTGGAGCTGGACACTAAAAAAATGGGCAAAAACGTTTTTATTCCAATTCTGAGTCTAAGTCCACAAGGATATACTCAAAAAACAGTTACAATGTTTTTATTCTGCTTCTGAGCCAAGTCCAAATGGGCTTAGTAAAAAAAACGGCCAAAAACGTTTTTATTTCCATTCTGTGCCTAAATGTGGATGGACTTAGTCTCAAAAACGGTGAAAATGTTTTTATTCTTCTTCTAGGCCCTTGTTTCCATCCTCCAGAGGGGGCAGGATGTCCTCAGAAGGTGTCCGAAAATAGTGCATGGTCGTCGGACTGACCGTCGGGGATCGGGAGGGTATGTCATGGAGGACTTTCGCACATATGCTGACGCATCAGCACCTGTGGTGAACACCTAAAAATAATGTTTAAAAATAGAAAAAAACATCAGAGATTGTGAGGCTGGGTTCCTAACATCTCCCCAAATAGTTTTCATGCAGATTCATATGATATATTTCACAATTTAAGCAAAATCAAAAATTGGTCTGCATCGTGCTTTGCTTTGTCAACAATGGCATTAACAGCTGCATCAGAGCCATCCTTCAAGCATACCCTCCGCAAATGGACAGACAGGCTTGCTTGTGTTTTGAGACAGCGTGGACAGAGCAAGTAGTGCCTGTTTGCTGTTTTACTTGAATTAGAAAAAAAAGGCATTACTTAGCAGGGCATTACATACAAGGCATTACAAAGCATGGAATGTAAAAAGGAGAATGGTACTATATCAAATATTACAAAATAACAAAGTAATACCCCTATACAATTTTCAGTATGTGAAGAGAGAAAATAATTCAGATATTACTTTTTTGTAGATCATGAAGAGCTGAGTGCATTCTACATCTACAGATCATATCAACATATTTTCATAAAAAATAAAAGAAAGGCTTACCTTTGATGCATTTTCAAGATGAGACCAGTGGAAATGGCAACAGCTTTCTTGCTTCAGAAAATCTTGAAAGTAAATTCTTCACCATGAAATTCCAGCATTTATAATGCCTGTTGCATAGAGCTCCTCCCCCACAAGCTATTGTTGCAAGCTGAAAGGGGCGTGTTCTTACCTGTGTTTTTGAAGATGTGTCTCTCATTTTGGTTAAACTTCAGCAAACTTGCAGACTCCAAGATTGGCTTTTTCCCCACATTTGATTCATCATTTCAATCACACATTCCCCAAGGTCTGGAAAAGATAATAATTGTGTCTGTACATAAATGGATGCATGCAGCAGCTGATGTATAAATTTGGGGCTTCACTGCACAGGGAGTGTGAGTGACCTAACCCAATTTGTAATACAATGGGTTTATATTGGACAGAAACCGGGGCTACAGGTTTGGAAGAGATGGCTTGGTTTACACAACAAAGAAGTCAGTCGATTGGCCTGGTCACAAAACCAATTTTACCCCCTCCAGTAAAAGATATGAACCAATTAGAATGGCCCTTTGACAATTTCTTAAGAAGCACATGAATAAGGGTGGGGCTTCACTGCACTGTTAACCGCGTCTGATTTGATTCATCATTTAAATCACACATTCCCCAAGGTCTGGAAAAGATAATAATTGGGTCTGTACATTTATTATCATTTATTATCTTTCTTCGAGTTAAACCAGCCTTGAATGGCCCTTCCCCAAAAGATGTGAACCAATTAGAATGGGCCATTTACAATTTCTAAAGCAGCACATGAATAAAGGGGTGGGGCTTCACTGCACTGGGACTCTGTTAACCAATGAGCAAAGACTTTGCATCAGAAATACTGGAATGATTTTGAAAGAATTCACTCTCAGAAATTTCTGAAGCAAGAAGGGTTCCTGCCACTTCCCACAGAAATCTACCAGCAGAAATCTACTGAACTTCCGAAGAGCATATTTCTTGAACATCCATTGAATCAAAAGCAATTCTAATTGCTACCTTCTACTTCTAAAGCGCTGTTATTCCTTGGCAATAGCCTGTAAAAGCAATTTTAATTGCTATTTGGTCAAGAAGGGTTTTCTTTTCAAAAAGCCTTTCTAATTTGCTGTATTTGATTTGACCATTCTGCCCAGAGAACTAAAGCTAACATTCTTAATTTGCTCAATTTGATTTGACCATTCTGCCTAGAGAGCTAAAGCTTACATTCTTAAAGGTTATTGCTCTAATTTGTCTTTCTTCTGAACAGACATAATTCTTCCAGGGATTCATCTTCACTCACTGTCTCATCTTAAGAAATGGCTGGGGAAAAGTAAGTAATATTTAATGCCTCTGTTTATTTATATATATATATATATATATATATATATATATATATATATATACTTGTGTTCATATATACTTGTGTTCATCACAACATGTTTTGTTGTGATGACTTCTGAATGAACGTATTTATTTTATTTTACCAGGAAATCTGCCGCGGCACATAGACACTATCTACTCTGTCCAGTTTGTTTGAGGACCCAAGAGTCTCTATCCTGTCACCTGCGCAGAGTCTGCATGAAGGATAAGACACCACCAGAGATCCTAGAGGTGGTTGAAAAGGCCAAGAAAGATGTGTGTGACCTCCTGAAGAATGGACGGGCTTTTAGTTATGCAGTCCTGAAGCAAATCGTCTCATCACCAAATCCACTCGAAGGATTGATTGAGGAGCTGAAATACCATCACTTGTTTGTGACAGGAGTCCCTCCTCCTCTGCCCATTGGTAATCCAAGGTTGGTCACCGAAACCCTTTCTGAATGCCCTGGGGAGGCACCCGGAGAGACAGAGCCATCTGATGTTGAATCTTGCGGCAGCAATGAGCTTTTTCAATGTAGACAAGAGAAAACGTATACCAAAGACAAAATGGTGAAAGCGAAGGCTTTAGGCATTTTGAAAAAGCATTCAGCAGATCATCCATTGCTCAAGCGCTTTGCCGACTACCTAAAGAATGATTACGAAAATGCAAAGTACCAACAGGAGGTTGACACTGTTTCCCGGTACCTGTATTTTGCTGATCCTACGGAACCATCTTTGAAGTTTGTCAATGACAGAGAGAAGCTCAGAGACTTCCTGGGTCAACAGGCTAAGGCAGGGTATAAGGCACAAACATCAGGAAATTACATCAAGTGCTTGAAAAGGTTCTTGGAGTTCCACTTGACAAGGACCGGCTTGAGACAGGATGACAGGGAGCTCTACAAGCAGTGCACATTATATTTGAGTTTTTTAACTTCTTCACAGAGTGTCCTCTCTAAGCAAGCGAGCAAAGAAATTGTGCAAAAGAGGCATGCCTTGTTGTTTGACAAAAGTCAACCCACACCTCGTGAATGCTTGGCTGTTCTTGATAAAGGTGAAGGTGACTTAGTGAAAATCATGGATCAACTTGATGACAGTTCTTCTTCCTCCCTGAGTAGGACTGAGTGCATATTTGTGCTATACTATCTTGAGGCAATTGTCATACTAAGACACTGCCAACGGCCATGTGTGGTGCAGAGCATGAAGGTGAGTGTTACTGCTCTATTGTGCTCTTATGTGCTCTATTGATACATTTACCCTGACATTTTAGACTTCCATTTCCTAATCAATGGCATATCCTCTTTTTGTTACAGGTCAAGGAATGGCTTGAACGGAAACACGCAGATGATGATTCAATTGTTTTTGTAAAGGACCACAAGACGGCTGCACATTTTGTGGTCTCAATTGTCCTGTCCAAGAAGGAGGAGGCGTGGTTTGAGAAATATTACACCAAAGTGCGCCCACAGCTCCTTGCTGGCGAAAGGAAACGTAAGCGAGATGAGCAGGGTGAGAAGGATGGAGATGATTTTTTCTTTGTGTCCTCCCGCGGTAAGCCAATTTACAATGCAGCGGGTGATCTGATAAAGCTCCAGCAAAAGTGCAACGTCCCCCAGGTGAGCAGCCAGGTTGTACGGAGGGTATTTGAGACAGCAGCTAACCGCCTGGATGACCCTCAGAAGAAAGCAGTTTCTGACTACCTGGCCCATTCTGGCACAACAGCTGACAAACATTACAGGATGAAATCTCTTGAATCCATTGTGATGGCTGCTGGTCTGCTGAAGAAATTACAGAAGCAGAAGAAGTCAAGGTAAGCATTTCATATTTGTCAACATAATGCCAACATAGTCAAGCACACCACATTCTATATGTAGACACACACATGGTTTTCTTATAATCTCATTGTGTTTTATTTTTATATAGTGCTGGGCCTTCCGGTCAAGAGGCTCTTGGAGAAGGGACCAGCCCTCAGTCAGTGGAGTCTTCCAGCCATGGTGACCATTGTGCTCTCCCTCAGCCTTCCTTGAGACAGCTAGTGATCGATTTAGAGAGGATTCCTGAGGGAAATAACAAAGTCAAATTCCACAAGGAATTCAAGTCCCTCTTGGAAAAGCACCCTGTGACACTGAGTGGTCAAATCCCAAAAATGAGACACCGCAGGGACACCTCGGAGGCCAATCAGCGGAAGCTTTACACACACTGGGCGGAAAAGCAATTAGAAATGCGTGTAAAACACACCCGTGGTAAGTATTTTACTTCACATATTTAACATTACTTTCAAGAAAAACTGATTGCATGAAATGACATTTTAAATTATTGTGTTCATAGCTAACAACACTTTTGTTACTTATTTTGACAGAACAATTCAATCGGAGGAGGCCAACGAAAGAGCGTGTCGACACATGGGTCAAAAAGCAGGGATGGAAGTGCAAGGCTGCCAACATCAGCACTGAGGTTGTGGAGAACTGGGCACCATCTGGATCTGAGGACCGCATCATGGACAACAAACAGATCCAGACATTGGTGAAAACACAAGACTGGAAAGGACTGCACATCACACAGTTTGAAGAGAAGGGCGATGGGATCATTACGACCCGCACTTTTAAGAAAGGCGAGGTTGTATGTGATTATCATGGGCCTGTTGTTAGTGGAAAGGAGGGCGAGAACATACACAAAAACACAACTGGAAAGGAGACTGGATATATCTTCTTTTTCCGGAACAGTAAAGGACAGTCATTGTGCATTGATGCCCACTCAGACAGGTGTCATTGCCACCCTGACAAGAGAACATTTGGCAGGCTGTTGAATCATTCCAAAAAGAACTCGAACATCAAGCCCCTGCACTGTGTGGTGGACAAGGATGGAGAAATGAAGGATGTGATCCTTTTCATTGCAACCAAGGACTTGCCAGTGGGTGAGGAAGTTCTGTTTGACTATGGAGTCAACAAAAAATATTTTAACAATGAGGGGTCGGACCTTGACTGGCTCTAGCAGGGCATCAGCCTTCAGAGACACATATGACATGTCCCTGGTTGGTGAAATGTTTCATCTGTGTGTTTGTTTGTGCTGATGGCTCTTTAAAGGATAGGGATGAGGACTCCAAAATCGTACCATGACCCGTTTGGTGAGATGTTTCATATGTTTTTTAGTGGATCAATTCTTGGCATGTATGGATAAACTTTCTGAATATAATAATAATAATAATACATTTTATTTATAATGCACTTTATATTCAAGAATCTCAAAGTGCTTCAGAGAAAAAAAAAAAATACCAAAAAACTATTAAAAAGGGGGAACCTCAAAGAAAGTTTAGCTAAATGCTCTTTTAAAGAGATGGGTTTTGAGGTTCCGTTTAAAAAGAGCTGTAGTCTGTGGAGCCCTCAGGTGGTCAGGGAGGGCGTTCCATAGTCTAGGGGCAGCAGCAGAAAAGGCCCGATCACCCATGGTGCACAGCTTCGTATGTCGGGTTTGGAGGGTGTGAGTGGATCCTGAACGGAGTGTACGTGAGTTTGTCGGGGGGGTGAGGAGTTCCTGAAGGTAGAGGGGGGCAAGTCCGTGAAGGCACTGGTGGGTGAGGAGGGAGACCTTGTACTCAATTCTGAGTGAGACAGGGAGCCAGTGCAGTGATTTCAGGATGGGGGTGATGTGGTCATGCTTGCGCACCCTCATCAGGACCCTGGCAGCACTGTTTTGAATGTATTGGAGCCTCTGGATGCTCTTGCCAGGGATCCCAATGAGGAGTGCATTGCAGTAGTCCAACCTGGAGGAGACAAAGGCATGGACGAGCTTCTCTGCATCAGCCAGGGTGAGTGATTGGCGGAGTTTGGCGATGTTCCTGAGGTGGTATAAAGCTGTCTTACAGAGGTGTTTGATGTGGGTGTCAAAATTAAGTTGTGGGTCCATTTTAACACCGAGGTTGGTGACGGATGTGGAAAGGGGGATGTTTTTGCCAGAGAAGGTGATATTGGTGATGGTGGGGGAGCGGAGCTGATGTGGCGTGCCAATAAGGATGGCTTCCGTTTTATGGCTGTTAAGTTGTAGGAAGTTAAGAATATGATGCGTGGCCTTTGAACTTTGGGGGGTGGTGGGGCGGCGGGTGACTCCTAAAGCTTACAGGGCATCTGCCTTCAGAGACACATATGACATGTCCCTGTTTGGTGAAATGTTTCATCTGTGTGTTTGTTTGTGCTGATGGCTCTTTAAAGGATGGGGATGAGGACTCCAAAAGCGTGAAATGACCCATTTTGGTGAAATGTTTCATATGTGTTTTTTAGTGCTGGTTTTTGTTGTGTAGCTGTTTTGCAACTTGTTCTAGCTTGTGTAACTTAAATTGAGGTTCTGTGGTGATATCCTGTTTCGTATCTTTAGAGATATATCAATTAAAAATCTTATTAATTCTAGAGGACTGCTGAGGTTTCTCTCATTTTGGTAAACTTCAACACACTTGCAGACTTTCTCCAAGATTGCCTTTTTTCCAAAGACAGAGATACACTTTCAAGATATTTTATTAACATTTGCACTTCACATTTTGATTAATCATTTCAATCACACATTCCCCAAGGTCTGGAAAAGATAATAATTGTGTCTACATAAATGGATGCATTTCATTCACACAGAGAGCAACTGTCGAACTGCAATGCATTTTTGCATAATTTCTTCGAGTGAAACCAGCCCTAACCCTTCCCCAAAGATGAGAAAGCAATTTGAATGGTCCATTGACAATTTCTAAAGCAGCTCATGAATAAAGGTGGGGCTTCACTGCACAGGGAGTGTGAGTGACCTAAGGCCACGTCAATTTGTAATACAATGGGTGGATAACATATTGGACATGTCTGCAGGTTTGTAAGACATGGCTCTAAATAGTTTACACAACAAAGAAGTCAGTCGATTGGCCTGGTCACAAAACCAGATTTACTGGCTCCAGTGGGAACTTGAATACGAATTAACTTAACCTCTCTCAGTTAAGAGGGGAGGGATTTGTTTATAAGATACAGGGAGAATGAATACAGTTCCTTCTAATGTAATAATTATATAAACAAGGTTAATATAATTTGTATGTGATTGTATATTTATCGTTATGATTGATATTTCCACGACAGTGTCCTATTCTCGAATAGATGTATATTGAGTGTGTGTGTGTGTGTGTGTGTGTGCCTGTGTGCCTGGCCCCGGTCCGGGAGGGCCAGGACCTCGTCAGGGGGGCTCCGGTTGATGTCTGGGGTGGCATGGGACCTGTTGTGGCTCGGCTCCCGTCACCCAAAGCATTGTGCGGGGGAGCTGGGCCCTGGACCACAAGGGTCACTGTAAAACAGACAGAAAGAAAGAGAAAAGGCTGAAACAATCACCAGAAAACGAAATTAATGAAAGAAAGGCCTAAAACAATCACCAGAAAACGAAATAAATGAAGGAAAGCTCTAAAACAATCAGAAAATGAATTAAATGGAAGAAATTAGATAGAATAGGCTAAAAACTACAATGAAAAATAACCGAAAACAAGGAAAATAGCAGGCCGCTCACTGTAAAACTCGAAAAGCGAAATCCCTGGTATTCTATTTTCTTTTTAGACTACCAGGGATTGACTTCTTCCAGAGGAGGCTAACTTTGTGAGTTTGAGTCCGAGACGGTGTGCCATGTCGGACTGAGTGTTGCCGCGAGTCGGTGTGCGCCTGGATGAATCAAAAACAGAGCGTTTTTTTTAGTCTTTTTTTCGCCAACTGTCTGGAAGTCTTCCCGGAGCTCCAGAGCAGCGGGACAACGTGGCGTCTGACTCCGAAACGGGTCCCCTAAACGGACTGAGTGGTGCGGTTGGTCGCCAACGGTCTGGAAGTGTCCCCAGGGCTCCAGAACAGCGGGACAACGTCGCGTCTGAGGCCGAAACGGGTGCCCTAATCGGACTGAGTGGTGCGGTTGGTCGCCAACGGTCTGGAAGTCTTCCCAGGGCTCCAGAGTGTTTCATGTGTTTTTTAGTGCTGATTTTTGTTTTTGTTGTGTAGCTGTTTTGCAACTTGTTCTAGCTTGTGTAACTTAAATTGAGGTTCTGTGGTGATATCCTGTTTCTTATCTTTAGAGATATATTAATTAGAAATCTTATTCATTCTAGAGGACTGCTGAGGTTTCTCTCATTTTGGTAAACTTCAACACACTTGCAGACTTTTTCCCTTTTTTTCCAAAGACAGAGATACACTTTCAAGATATTTTATTAACATTTGCACTTCACATTTTGATTCATCATTTCAATCACACATTCCCCAAGGTCTGGAAAAGATAATAATTGTGTCTGTACATAAATGGATGCATTTCATTCACACACAGAGCAACTGTAGGACTGCAATGCAGTTTTGCATAATTTCTTCGAGTGAAACCAGCCCTGCCCTTCTTCAATGCAGCATGTAGTGAATGGACTGAGGATACCATTGAAGTTATTGCTAGACATTTTGAAGTTGTATTGGCAGATTTCAAATTCAGTGGCGATACCAAAAACTGGGAGGAGGCTTGGACTATGGCAGTGAAGTGGGTGAGTCAAGAGTTGGTTGAACTGCATTGATGCGGCAGACAGAGCTAAAGTGATGATTCAGGAGAAATTTGAGAAATTGTATAGAGATAAAGCCTTGTTTACAAGACATGAGCATTTCAATGACAAATTTGGAAATTGGAAGCTAAGCATCCAGAGACCAGTATTGATCATTGGAGATTCAAATATGTCAAAGCTACCAAATGTAATGATGAGAGAGTACAGATAGATTCTTATCCAGGTGCCAAATTTAGCCATGCCTTGCACATGTTGAAGAAAACAGAGAAAACAGATACTGGCCTGAAAGTAATTCTTTCATTTGGAATTAATCATGCAGACGGCTACAAATTAGAGCAGGTAAAGAAAGATTTGGAAAACATTTTTAAAGTTGCACAAGAAAGATTTCCAAAGGCTGTCGTAGTTATGCCGTTGATCTCTTTCTCAAAACATCTTCCCAGCCATAAGAAACGAGTGCTCTCTTGTATTAACTCATGGATTGAGCAGTATCCACATCTTTCTAACATACCTGAGGAAATGTTTAAAACTAGCGTGAATGATCATATACATTGGTCTCCACAAACAGCAAAACACATCCTCTCTGACTGGAGAACACAGTTTAACTTTCAATTATCAGTGCTAGAATATATACTGGTCCAGGCCAAGGATCAATTCTTGGCATGTATGGATAAACTGTCTGAATATGATGCTGACTAATTGTATTCTGCAGATAAAATTCTTGTGTTGTACTACCTTGAAGCTATTGTGATTCTAGGACACGTTCAAAGGCCGAGCGTGGTGCAGACATGACTGTGAGGACAGCAGATGTGATTGCCACACCAAACAGCCGCCGGGCAAGTTGATCAAGTACTCCAAAAATAACTCAAACGTAAAGCCCAAACATTGCAGTTTGGTATTGAATGGAGAAATAGGCATGTGACTCTTTTTCTTGCAACCAGGACTATATCTCCAGATGATGAGATGTTGCTCCCTCTTAGTGTCAAATTAACTCTTTGAAGGACTCCTAAAGCTTACAGGGCATCTGCCTTCAGAGACACATATGACATGTCCCTGTTTGGTGAAATGTTTCATCTGTGTGTTTGTTTGTGCTGATGGCTCTTTAAAGGATGGGGATGAGGACTCCAAAAGCGTGAAATTACCCATTTTGGTGAAATGTTTCATATGTGTTTTTTAGTGCTGATTTTTGTTTTTGTTGTGTAGCTGTTTTGCAACTTTTTCTAGCTTGTGTAACTTAAATTGAGGTTCTGTGGTGATTTACATGGTTTTAAATTGTACAATTGTGATAAATGTGTTTTCTTCAAATAAAAGCAGATTTTATGGTGTATTTTCACCAAGTGTGTGTTTGAGTGGTAATCTGGGGACAAAACCATGTTCAAAGAGACAGCTGACCAATATTGGGTCGTCACATGAAGGGAAATCTGAGTGCAACTACTTTTTAAGTAGAGATATATGAAATAATTATTTAATCTACTTGTATTTCAAATTCGAGAGAGAGAGATTACATTTTTAAAGTCGCACAAGCAAGATTTCTTTTGCAGAGTGTTTGCTATTCTTAAAATGACCAATTCCAACAGCATATGCTGGTTGAAATGTTTAAGGGAACACTTGATTAGGTTTAACTGGAGTCTTGGGGGGGAGGGGTAATTGTCATGTATTAAGATGTTGGTTGGTTAGAAAATAATTCAGAGAAATACAGAGATAAACAGATTCAGAGAAAAATGAAACTACGAAACCACAAAGATTTTTTTATTATTATTTAAACGAAACCACACAACTATATACAAAAACAAACATAAAAAAAAAATTCAATCATCCCCCTCATCATCTCCCAAATATCCCTCCTCGTCCCCCTCCTCAGCCGGGGGTAGTTGAGGGGGAGCAGGCTGAGGAGGGGGCTGCGGAGCCAGCTGGGGACGCAGCTGGGGAGCCAGCTGGGGACGCAGCTGGGGAGCCAGCTGGGGACGCAGCTGGGGAGCCAGCTGGGGAGCCAGCTGGGGAGCCAGCTGGGGAGCCAGCTGCGGAGCCAGCTGGGGACGCAGCTGGGGAGCCAGCTGGGGACGCAGCTGGGGAGCCAGCTGGGGACGCAGCTGGGGACGCAGCAGGGGAGCCAGCTGGGGACGCAGCTGGGGAGCCAGCTGGGGAGCCAGCTGGGGAGCCAGCTGGGGAGCCAGCTGGGGACGCAGCTGGGGACGCAGCAGGGGAGCCAGCTGGGGACGCAGCTGGGGAGCCAGCTGGGGAGCCAGCTGGGGAGCCAGCTGGGGAGCCAGCTGGGGACGCAGCTGGGGAGCCAGCTGGGGACGCAGGCTGCGGAGCCAGCTGGGCACGCAGCTGGGGACGCAGCTGGGGACGCAGCTGGGGACGCAGCTGAGGAGCAGGGGCCTCCTCCTCCCCAGATAAAGAAAATAAATCCTCCTCCTTTAAAAAAAACATTGTATGCATTGTATTGTACATATGTATATAATGTATTTAGAAATAAGTTTACATTGAGACTTGTAACATAAAATGTGGCAATAGGGTGTAGCTTACAGTTCTGGACAGGATGATGGTGGAGTCCTCCGACATCCCCCCCCCCCCCCGTCGTGTAGCCACTTGTTTCGGCCATCTGAAAAATATAGTGGTTAAGTTTTGTATAATTAGTCATGAATGGCTGAGTTAATAAAAAGGAAAAGGCCACACACACACACACACCCTGGAGAGCTCCGGTCAGTCCGATTTTGATGCCCTTTTCCCGGATTACCCCGAGGCTCCTCACACACCCTCTGGAGGTATTAAAATCACTTTTGGGCATCGTGGAGACCCTGCAAAGCGCTGCTTTGGTAAAGTGCTATCACTTCGCTGCTATCACTGATATGCTGCTATCACTTCTGTGTATTATATTATTATTATTAATGTCTACTTTATCTTTTTCTATATGTTAAATGTGTATGTCTATGAGTATGTCAGAAAACCTGGCGGTGGTGACAAAAAACTACCAACATGATCTGCATGAGTTGTTCAAATTAGCTAACTTCTTTCCACTTTGTTGCTAGCTACTTCAGACCTCTAATTAGAAAGCAAACATTTATGGTATAATCTAATATTCTAATATTTGTATACAAAAGTGACAGTGTTGACATGTTATGGTAGTGACAGCAGCAGTGTCTAAAAATATGAAGTGGAGAAAAAAGCGAACTTACATGAGCTTGAGCAATTTGAAATAATGTAAATAGAGCAGAAGGTTTGAAAAGAGGGTCTTCAGGAATATAGTTGACTTTGTAGGTGTACAATTGTAATGCTTATGGTAAATATCTGTCCCTGCACAGATAGCAAAACTTGATTGAATCAACGTTGAGATATGGTCAGGCTGAAGGTTGTGATCAATATTGATGTCAGACATTGAAATATACATTGAAAGTGCTCGCTATGATCAACATTGAAATAACGTTGAATTTCCAATCAATTCTGACAATGAATCAACCTTGATTCAATTATGATATGATCAACATTGAAACAATGTAGAATTGAACAACATTGATTCAACTATATATATGCATTGCATTATACATTGAAACAATGTTATTATTAAAGGGCCATTTCAACACTTTTCAACCTTGCTTTGTATGTTTACAATATGCCTCATTATAAACCTCATTAGATTGGCTATTTCCATTCTTTTTAAGAAACCAAGGTTTAGAACAGCTGCTTTATTGAATGCTCTATGAACAAAAAAACTACAACAACAAAACAGACCATTATTCAAAAAGTTATTTAATAAATATTCAAAAGCAATTATAAACAAACATCTTAAGGAATTATGAACATTAACCCTATAATTAACCCTGTAATTAGAACATTACAGTAACATTTGTCCTTAATAGTCCTTAATCTTTGCCTTTTCTTGGTACCCCGCCACTCCTCTCCGGTGCGTAACGCAGCCACTTCTGCAGGGCACCCCTGTACTGCAATTCTGTCAACTTGCGGTCAAATTGAAACAAAAAGAAAAAAAGAATATTCATATAGTAAAACAATGGCACAGTTTATGTCTACTCTGTGTCTCAGAGAAGGGCACTGAAATGCTTGAAATTATGTCACTGGTAGGCCGGAAACGCAGAGCGAGTAGACAGAAGTGGTATATTTAGGTATTGAGTGATTTATTTATTTTTAATTATGGCAGAGTTGGCCCTCCATATTTATCAGGCTCCCTCCATGGTGAGGAAAATGCATCCATTCTTATTGACTTCAGAAGAAGTTTAAAATACTTATGAATTAAATAAATATTAAATATTAAATAAATTTAACATCCATCATCAAAAATGCCAAAATCCGTAGTATTTTGATTTGCAGACTCACCAAACATGCAGTCCTGCATTAACGTGTCCTTGAAGGCCCTCTTCGGTCCCTTTCCCGCCCAGTTGAAGATGCATGCTACACGGTTTGCCATGGTAGCGGATAGCATTCGCCGGATCATATTTTCGGCATTGGTCCCTCCGACTAATGCCAAGCGGGTAATCTTAACAGATTAGAGAGAAAATGGTTAGTTTGCTAAAGTGTACAATGTGCCATGTCAAATGGACAGCGAGAGAAGCGTCGTAGCGGTCTCCTTTTGCCTCCTTCAGCTGATGAAAAGGTACGCCCAGTAATATGAAGGGAGGGAAAATAGTGCCGGATGAGGTCAGACTTTTTCACGGCCAACAATTCGTGATGCAAATGTATTACTCTTTTGAATGCATATTATTTTTTGAAGCAAAACTTCTTTCTGCAGCGCAAAAACCGGGCCAGAACTCCGCTCACGGGACGCAGTGGGGGAAAAGGCACTGCTGATGCCCGACACCGCTGATGAGGATGTAATACGACCTCTTGTCCAAAAATCCAAACTATCCCTTTAATGCCTCCAAACCTACAATTCCTGACAAAATGTAAGAAAATACTTGTATGAAAAAATGGTTCACCATATTTCGAAGGACTAATTCCTCCTTCAGTGCAGCTTCAGCCTCATCAAACTGCTCCTCATTGGCGAGTGGCAGAACAATGGGGAAGGGCTCCTCTCTCTGTGATCCCGCTCCAGGAATACTCATGGAGGATTTGGCAATTTCAGTCTTTATTAACTGAATGTCCCGTGACATTTGCTTCACCTCCATGAGTAGCTCCGTTAGCATCTTGGTGTTTTGGTTGGCAGCAATGTCTTAGAAGAAAAGCAATTGGTTTTACATTACATTTCAAGGATAGATTGACCATTTTCAATTGTTTAGAATGCAACTCACTGATGTTTGCACCCCTAACTGATAGTAACCATTAATTCCTTGCTTGCTCTGATGGCACAGTGTGGTAGGGGCTCGAGTTATACATTTGCATTCACATACAGACAGCAATAAGAAAATAAGGTAAATAAGCACTATCAAAGTTGTTATGAATGAGCACCATATAGCAACTAAGGATGCCGATTGATTGGCCATCGAATGGCAGCATTTGACATTGGTTGGCATGTCTGGTGTTAAAAAATATATATATAAAAAAAATGTTAGTTAACTCACCTGTATAGCCCTGGGGGTGTTGATGGTGATTGCCAGGAAAGTCTAAAAGAGGACAAACAAATTATATCCTTGCAAGATAGGGAGACACTGAATAAACAGACTCTAGACACAATAAGAGTGGCTGAGGGCATCACATAGCCATGGAGCCTATTTGTCTACTTACCATCATTACAGAGATCTGTTGACTCTAGCTCTGCCAAGAAGTTTCCACAAAAGTCTAAAATGAGAGAACACAAAACATAAACTATGATTGCTATAACTCAGACAAAGCACATTTAAAATCTGTCCGACCTGATAGTTTTTTAGTTATGTGAAGTGGTTCACTTACCATTATTAGGCTGGTAAAATGACTGAACATCCTCAGAATAGTTTCCTCCAGAGGCTAAAAGAAGGGAACACAAGAAAGGAATAGAGCTGTAACTTTTCAACACATATCACATGACTGATATGTTTGCATGTATTGCCAGAGGAACTAAATTAAAGCTCATATGCCATTGTAATAAGCAATGACATACCACTGCTTGCATCTGGGGTTGGTAGAGAGGGGTACTGGTTGGATACTGGCAGCACTGTATTAACAAATAAGTTGAATTATACATGGCAAAAGTAGTTGTAGTATCATAACTGACAGTGTCACCACTGTACCTGGAAAGTGAATAGCAGGTGGCTTGGCAAATTTTCTCTTAACACTGCTGGTTTCTGTCTCCTCATCTGACTCCGCATACACAGTATTTGTTCTTGAAAAATATAAATCAAACATACCCAGCAATTGAAAGAATTTTAAATATAATTACATTACATGAGCAAGCCTTGAGAAAGACTGTTCTCGGGTCAGGAGCCCATCGCCCGTTTCTGTGAAATTAGGCGGATTGACATACAAGTACACATAGACATAACACAGAAAAGCTGAGTGCCAAGCAGTTTCAAGTCTTTGTTATGATTCGTCCAGAGATCGAACCCTGACCTTATAATCTCTGGGTTGACACTCACCACAAGGCAGAGGCGTCTAGGTGTAGGCTAATTTACCCAGCACATTTGGTTGAGGAATTCAACTGTACCTTGTTCTTCTTTTCCGACGTACATCTGCTTCCACCTCTGATTCCAAATCTGTGGTCGGACATCCAGTAGTAACATACTTTTCTTCATGTTGCTTGGCCTTTTCAAACGAGGCTGTAAAAGAACAGGCAGAAAATACAGTGCCATTTTTAAGAAGTATGATAAACAACGTAATATAAACAGGGTTTTGCAAATGGCAATTCGATTTTAATTCAAATACATATCTGTTTAGTTTCCATCTGCCAAATGAGGTAACTAACTACCAATATATGTTATACTATACCCAAACACCCACGAGTAATGGTTCTCCTTAGATACCAGAAAGGAGAACAAAATAACATCAAGGTGGCCACTTCAATTAACCTGATTGACTAGTCCCATTTGTGACCGATATAAAAGTAATGCCATTCATTCTGTCACAAATGGGATTGACAGGCTTAGATATGGAATAATTCACATCAGACAATAGTGATGTAGTGACTGACTACTTACCACAAGTATTTAAGAGCCGAACATTCTCATACGCGGTCCATCCTTTACGGGGCATCATGTTTTCTTTTAGGGCCTTTGAATAATTTATGTTTTTTGGGGGCCAGGACAATGTACCTTCCTTTGCATTGAACCAGCTGGAAAGAACTGTTGCAGTTCCGCCATTTGGAAATAGAACAACGGCCCAAAGCACTGTGGGGAAAAACGGTCTGTCTAGCTACTGGACCAGATAAAATGAGACGGAGAGGTAATAAAGTCTGTCGGCACGAGGACCTTGGATTTATTAAGTAAAGTGGCAACGGTTATACAGAGTCATAAAGCGTGAGAAATCGAATATGTCTAAGTCCCTAATCAGCGCTGATGGTTCGTCCGGAGCTTCGCCTCCGTGGAAGGTCTGCTTCAGAAGAAGGGGAGCAGAGTCCCTGTGTGGTACAGTTTTTATGCTGTATCCTCCTCTCGATGAGGTGTGTGCGTTTGAGGTGTGTGTGGTTCTGTGTGTTTTGCGTAGTCTTGGCTCCCAGGCCCTGAGAGAGCTTCGTAACGGGGGAGAGTTCCTCGTGTCTCCGGTGTGATAAATTAAAACGGGGAGTGCCCCCCTGAAATGTCTCGTGTGTGATAATTTAATGTGGCTCTCAGGCCCCTGGTGTGGGCAGAGGTATCTCTTGGTTCCTCCTAACGGGGAAGAGCTCTCAAAATGTCTCCTGTGTGATAAATTAATGTGGCTCTCCCGTTCTGGAGATGATACTGGTGCATTGTCTGAGTGTCCACCATCTGCCTGCCTGGGAGATGGGGCCTTCAGCTCCGGCCTTGACCTGACTATATATTATCATGTTTGTGTTGTTGGGTTAGAGCAAGAGTTGACTATATTGTAATGTGTCCATGTGATGTGCTCATCGGGCTAGGGTAGGAGTTAGCTATATTTATAATGTACATGTGATGTACTCAGCAGGTTATTTTTCCCAACAGCACCACCTCTCTTTCCATTCTGTGTACAATAAATTCAATTAGAATATAAATGATTAAAAAAAAAAATACTGAATCGTAAGAAGTCATAAACTTGCTATGCTACTGCATATGAGCTATTGGAATAGCTATGAGGCTATTTCCCTCCGACTCTGGATACAGAACACATTTACGTTTAATACAGCCAAGTTTACCAACGCCGATATCATCACACAACTCTCTAACCTTATATGTACCTATGCATGAGGACTCACAGGGATAAGTGTAATATGATTCTTGGTGTCTGAACTTTCTGTATATCACATAGACCTCATCTTCTTCTTGGACTATATTCTGCACTACTGCAATTGTATCTCCCACCTCAATACAATTATCCCCCTGCTTTGTAGACAAGGTAAAGCGACTACTGGAGACCTTTCTGTACCGTAGAGCAACATTGAAATGTCGAGGAAGTGGTCCATCAGTATGGATGTTCTGTAAGACTGGTTCATCTGTTGCTAATGGACGCTCAACATGTGGCATTTCTGACAACCTTTTGACAACCTGCTGTAGAGGTTTGTGTGGCTTGCGTAAAAGATGCTTAATTTGGCCTAGATAATTCTCAAAAGGGAATCCCGAAACATTATCTAAAGGTCCAAATTGTTTGTATTCAGGGGTTGACACTAACGGTTGCCCGCTTGCCCGGGGCAAGTAAAAAAAATGTTTGGGCAAGTTGAGATTTTTTCTGGTTGCCCGAACGGGCAAGTGGATTTTGGGTGGATGTTAATATAAAAGCTATTTATTCAAATGTTTTTAGAAACTGCAGAACAACCTTTTGTTCCTCAAAACCACACAAAATAGAAGTATTTGCAATTGATCAGCGCGCTGTCTTCTCTTCTCTCGGAAAGCGAGTTAACAGTCACGCATCGCTTCAGTGCGAATATAGCCCCGCCTTCTGTCACTCACTCGCTGTGCGGTCCCTGGCATTGATTCGCTAAAGGTTAGCCAACACAGCTAGCATCTCAAGTGCAGCACCTCCGCAAACGGTTTAGGTAGAAGCTAATGGAGTAGTGATGGAGGAGTGCAGTTTGGAAGTACTTTGGATTGAGGCAAATTATCAAGGAAAGTCAAGAACACGGTTTTGGGTTTCATAACTGTGCACATGCACACAGCAATAGTGATCTTTTTCACGAAATTGGACCCTCACAAACTACTGTATATTACATGAAAGCTGACCCTCCACTTATTCCAACAGTCCAAACCATATCATTCTGTGACTAAAACTTGCAAATAACAAATTAAGAAGAAACGTCCCCTTTTCTTTTAACAACCAAAAATGAAGTATTACCTTTGTGATTTTTGTCCACAAAGTTGATTCTGATCGAATAAAACCACCATAAACAGATTATCCAGTATCTGGGCCAAATTTTGCAACTTTACATGGTGTTTTCAATCAATGAATAAGAGAAGGTTTCTTAGGAAATAGGTAAATTGCCTTCAATCAGAAAACATATTCTTCAGCGCAATCTAGTGGCCATATATTTATTTGCGAGTGTTTGGCTTGGTGCATTCGATTGCCCTGAACTTTAAATAGAGGTGTCAAGTGTCAAAATTGTAAGATATCTACCTATATTTGTGTCTCATAGTAAGACAGCGCTCCCAACTGATAATGACCAACTGATGGAAATGTTATCTTCCACTTATGCTGTGTTCCATGGCTTTATTCACTTTAACCAAGTATTATCCCCATTGAATATTTCACTTGCACAACAATCTTTCTTTTGGCCCAAAGATGACATTATCGCCCTTGCAGTTGTGGAGATATAATCTATTTACTTTGGGTATGTTCTTTCCTGAAAAAAACTTTTCCCCTGATATCAAAAATGGTATAGAATATCGATCTTTTTCCAGGAATAGTGTTGAAGTTAGAAATCCAGTATCGTGACTGACAACCCTACTAGAAACGCAATTGTGATTATTCAGTTAGAGCTACAAGAAACTTGAAAGTTAAAAAGACATATCTTTGCTACTACCTCTGACATTTAGTCATGTACATTTGCATAAAATCATGCAGGTCTACATATAACTTGGCGATACCTTTAATAGGTTGGAACGGTGGACTGAAATCACTTCATGGCACGATGTGACCGCTCGATAAATAAGTAAAGAAAGAGAAGTTTGTTATTTTTTAAACACAAGATGTGTGGAAGCTAACATTCAGCTTCAGTCTGAGCTAGGATGATTTTTCTGAGCCCCCCCAAAACCAGGTCGGGTGCCTGGCAAAAAGAGGCCCGTTCACGATTCTGATTATAATTTGGGCAAGTGAACATTACATTCGGGCAAGTTGAACCTGACCTGTACTTGCCCGATGGGCAAGTGCTTTTGAAACCTTAGTGTCAACCCCTGGTATTCATCAACTAAATGTATAAGCTGATGAACAGTGAACACAATCTCATCCCTACCATACAGCTGTCCAAAGTGTTTCACAAAGGAAATCATCAATCTATGTGCAAATTCAACCATTTGGTCAGAAAGTCCCGGTGACAAATACAAATACATGGCCACAGAAAATAACATAAAATTGTCATAAAACTCACTGGGAAGGCAACCCTTCAGAACTACAGGACCCCAGTATAACATAAAGGATCGGAGCTCAGTAGCTTTCCAACGATCAAGCTCATTCAAACCTCTTGGCTTACGATTGAATTCAACAGGGGTGTGGGAATGTAACACCAGCAGTTTGCTTGATATACTGTTAACAGTTTGTGAAGGAAGCCTAGTGGCTAGCTTGCCCTTTGACCACATATTCAACAGTTTTCTTATCAACCCAAGACAACAGAGATGCATATAATCTATTGGGAATGAAGAAACCATCTTTACAATCCCTGTTAAAGGACTGAGTGTCTGTTTCAAGTGATGTTCCTCATCAATCATATCATAATAACTCGAGTCAGTCCTCAGCCTGACATCTGTTTCAGGATACATCATTTTGTTCTTCCACACACCCTCTTGATCACACTTGTCGCATCCTGAATACCTATTATGTGACTTAACATTCTTAACATAGGCTCTGGCGGGAGCATCACACACAAATGAGGAAACCTCTACATTCAATAGCTTACCCTTATGAATAATGCCATTAGCCAGTACATTTTTAAGGTCCCTAACAAATTGCTTCAGATACTCAACAACACACTTTGGCTTGCTTAAACCACAAAATATGCCGACAATAAATGGGGACTTAGTGTAATCACATTTCAGGATTGCATGTATAGGCCAGAATTGAAGACTTGAACTCTTAAAGAGGGGGAGACCATCTATGTTGAACTGTAAAGTAAGAGTTGTGAGGTTCACTGGTAAACTCAGACATTTCAATCGTGAAAGTATTCCTTGCACCAATCCAAAATGAAAGTACTCGCCACCTTGCATTTGAGTGGTTGCAACATGAGATTGTGTTCCAAGCAGAGTTCTTCCATTTTTAGGAAGCCTGGGGTGAAATAGCTTTAAGATGGACAGCAGAGCAGACAAAGCAACCATACTGATGTAGTAGGATGTTGCCCAATATCTCAGGCTCCTTATAAGCAGATCCTGACTAGGTTGATGCTCATCACTGTCAGAGTGAGAATCAGATTCATCTCCATCACTTCCAGCTACACTACCATCTGTATGATCATTTTCCATTTGTACATAATCTGATTCAACTTCATCATTGCCATCTACACTACCATCTATATGCTCATTTTCCATAGGTACATGGGAAGCTAGTGTTGTATCGAGTTGGCAAACTTGAGAGATTGTGAAGGGTGGTTCCCTATTCACACAGGGTGCACTTTCATTATGCAGAGTTTCCTCGTATTCCTTAAGGATATCTTTCTCTATGTCCCTTACAGTACTGATGACCCTACGTCTTTTGGCCCAATAAGAAGCCATCTTAGCTAGAGAGAGAGGTGGTGGTGCTATATTAAATTACTTGTATATTGCTTACAGTGAATCCTCCAAGTCCAAGTGGGGACCTCTTGTAAGTTACTGCAACCCAGAAAAAGATGGAAACAAAGAAAAATAAATAACAATGCATAAACTAACAATACAAATATATATAAGACAAATAATTGTGTTATTCAGGCTATTAAAAAATATTTCAAAATATCTGAGAGCCGGAAGCATAAGGAGATAGTCATGATGTTGTCGCCATATATATAAATATTAAATAGATGCCTCGTCCAGGCTGCTGGCCAATGGAGTCGAACGTCACCACTGGCGGCCATCTTCCCAGCGTAAGCTGCTCACCCATAACATTGTGTTGGTAGTGGTAGGCCTACATGTACTTTTTAAATAACCACAACTTGCTCAATTTTCCACCGATTTCAACCGGTTTGGTTCATTATAAACATCAGAGATGTAGTTATGACTCTGCATACTTTTGATAGAATCATGAAAAACAGAATAATGTTCTAAAATATGTACAATATCATAACCACGTTAATAACGTTTGTAATAAACCAAACCGTTTGTAAATCAGTTGAAAATTTAGCAAGTTATTGTTATTTAAAAAGTAAATGTACCACTACCAACACAATGTTATGAGTGAGCAGCTGACTGTGGTAAGATGACCGGCTATGGTAACGTTCTAGACGCCACAGTATTAGGCATCTAGTTAATATATATATCTATGGTTGTCGCCGTCGGAAAACGAGAAACGGCGATTTATCAAAAAAAGGTGGCGAAGAAGATAGAGGAAGCCGGTGTCGTGTCAATATAAGAAGTGTGTCATCATCACGATGCATTCAGTACACACTACGCTCTCGTATGTGTGTGCGTGAGAATGGCAGCGTGTGTTGACTTCAGCGAGTGAGCGGACAAGCAAGGAGAGCGAGCGATTGCGCATGTCAGTTTAGTGAACGAACGAGTCCGGTTGTGTGTACTGTTAAGTCACTGGAACTACGAATAAAGTACCCAGCCCGTCAATAATCGTGTCCGATTCATTCCGACCTATAAGCAGACCCACTGCCTGTCAAAGTTAAGGGTGTTACCCCGAGAGAACATCGGCCCTGGAGGGAACGTCTCTCCTGTGCCCCTGACTATTCAGCTATTAAAAACGCCAGTAATACTTTTATATACACAGATAAATAAAATACGTTTTGATTGCGAAGCTTGCTAGCATGCCACACAGACTCATATGATGGTATCTGAACGGATAATATATTACATTAGGACTTACCAGTTAACTATTATTAGCGAGCATGCTAGCGATTGATAATGCTATCAAGCTACAACCTCCGGACTTCGGTTTACATGGCACGGCAATAATACACCAAGTTAACATTTAGTCATTCGATGACAGGTGAATATATATATATAAGGCAGACTGTGGGAGTCACCGGTGTCTGTGTGACTTCAGGACCATGGAGAGCACCACTGCAGCCTGCACTTGAACAGGCTGAATTGTGCTGAGTGCTGCGGGCAGCAGGGGCCCACTAGGAGGCAGAGCCAAAATGCTTGCAGCACCTGATATTCCCAGGCGGTCTCACATCCAAGTACTAACCAGGCCCGACACTGCTTAGCTTCCGAGATCGGACAAGATTGGGCGTGCTTTTTTTTTTCTTTTGGTGACACCCGCCACTACTTACAGCAACCTGGGCTTCTGAGGAGGTCTCCCATTCAAGTACTAACCAGGCCCGACCCTGCTTAGCTTCCGAGATCTGACGAGATCGGGCGTGTTCAGGGTGGTATGGCCGTAAGCAATTGCTACCTGTGAAAGTCAGCCTCATGAAGCTCAGGTGTGGGCAGTGCTGGGGGTTAGGGCAGTGCTGGGGGTTAGGGTTAGGGTGAGGGTTAGTGCTGGGCAGTGCTGGGAGCTCTGTGTGTGTGTCTGTGGGTTAGGGTTAGGGTGAGGGTTAGTGCTGGGCAGTGCTGGGAGCTCTGTGTGTGTCTGTGGGCTAGGGTTAGCGTTAGTGTTAGTGCTGGGCAGTGCTGGGAGCTCTGTGTGTGTCTGTGGGACCCTCAGTGACCTTTAATAGCAGGCAGGCTTTTGGGGCCTAAAGGGAGAGAAGTGTGAGCCATTGGGGCTTGCTGTGACTTAATACAATACACAGGGCAGTGTTTGGTGCTCTGTGTATGTCTGTGGGAACCTCAGTGACCTTTAATAGACAGGCAGGCTTTTGGGGCCTAAAGGGAGAGAAGTGTGAGCCATTGGGGCTTGCTGTGACTTAATACAATACACAGGGCAGTGCTGGGAGCTCTGTGTATGTCTGTGGGACCCTCAGTGACCTCCAATAGCAGGCAGGCTTCTGGGGCCTAAAGGGGGACGAGTGTGAGCCATTGGGCCTTGCTGTGACTTAATACAATACACAGGGCAGTGCTGGGAGCTCTGTGTGTGTCTGTGTGACCCTCAGTGACCTTTAACAGAGAGCAGGCTTATGAGGCCTACCTGGGAGGTGTCTGTGCCTCTGGGCCTGTCAGTGACTTAATACAATACACAGGGCAGTGTTTGGTGCTCTGTGTGTGTCTGTGTGACCCTCAGTGACCTTTAATAGACAGCAGGCTTATGAGGCCTACCTGGGGAGGTGTCTGTGCCTCGGTCTTGTACTGGAGGCCGTGGAGAGTGGGGGCCCTCTGGGCGCCAGGCTGGAAATAAATAAATTTTATTTATTTCTTCACTACCACAGAGACCACTGTTCAACCAAGCAAGGAGGTGGACGCCGCTGATGACTTTACATTCAGTACATTGTCAGACTTGGACATGGCCGATTTGGGTGTTGCTCCATTGTCTGCCTCAGCACTTCCAACCTCACCTGCACCTCAAACATATTCCATCATATTCGACAACCTGGACTTTTACGTTCAGACGCATCATCAGTCCACCAGCCAGACCAACAAGTCAATTCACTGGATCCACCACATGTGTGTCATCAACAGAATCAACTCACTACACCTTGACAAGTTGAAACCGACAAATTCTTTGATTGACTATGATCTCGGGAATTCACTTCCTGGACCAGACACACAAGCCAGTATGCGTCGGGAATTCGTTGTTTTGGGGAGCCGAATCCTGACAGCTTATTTGGAATCATTCAAGACCCTCTCCAGTGTGGTTGTTCAACATATCCCCCACCAGTTCTCTGAAGAAATGGCCCAGCCATCCACTCATGTAAGTTTCATGTCCTTTTAAATATCAAATGAAACAAATACATTTGTAAATTCACAGTGCAAGTTGCAGATGTAATGCACTTATTCATGCTTTAAGTGTTTCACACACTGACACATAATTGTAATATTACACTTTTGTAGTATCCACTTGGACTTCTATTCAAGGACGAAACACAAACTGCCGACCTGGTGGATGTGCTCCAGCACCTTCAAAAGGAGTAAATATCATGCAAGATCAATCATTACTTTGTGTACCCTGGGACAGTTTCCCATACATGAATTAGACCATTGGCTGAAAGCGCTAGGGGAAATCAAGTCTGGGAATAGTCCAAACCCATGTAAGAGAAATGGACCGATTGTGTTTAAATTGATATTCTAACTGTAAGTCCTCTCTAGGTATGTGCCAAGATGTCCTGATGGGCTTGAAAAGATTTTGATCGGGGGTGACAGACTGACAGAGGCCAATTCCCGGAATATCCAGTTGGCGTTTGCTGATGGGGAGACGGAGGAGGACCGCCTGGAAGGCCTCTGTGTCAAATATGAAGACTGGCACGCAATTCGAAAACTCTTTGAGGTCGGTATTGTAATCATTAACTACGTGCACCCTGATACACAATTTATATTTACAAAAAGCACATAATGTTGATTTTTTTATGATTACAATACACTGCCTTCCAAGGCATAGAGAAGTAATGATGTTTTCTAAGTGGTTCAAACATGATGTTTTTGATATGCATTACAGATATATCATCAGATCTTCTTTAGTGAAGAATCTGCCAAAGACCATGGCACACTCCACGCCAACATGAATCTCTTGAGGTAATCAATCACTAAACATCAGAAACCATGTGTTTTCAGATTAATGTCAGATTGACATTCATTACTGTGTATGTATCTTATTGTATAATTCTTTTCTCTCTACATTTCTTCCCCTAAAGAGTATCTTCGCCAACCATGAAGTTGGCGTGGACTTATGAACTGTGTGCATGTTACCAAGAAAGCACAGCCACCATGAATTCGGCTGCTTTCCATTTGGGATTTAAGGGAAAAGTGGGTCATTGGTACCAGTGTTGGGAGTAACGCGTTACAAAAGTAACGCGTTACTCCCAACAAAAAAAGGTAATATTTTACTTGGCTAACCCTAACCTGACTAACCCAGAAATACGTTTTAAACCCGAAATTAACTTGTGTGTTTTTATACAAATTCGCCAACACTGCGAGATTCACAGAGGAGAAAAAAATCCAGTCCAGGGAGGCTGGTTGTAGTCATTTAGCTTGGTTCTCCATATCAACAGTAGGGCTAGAACAGAGCGAAAAGACTACAACCTGGTTGTAGTAGAAAAGGGGGCTCAATGTGTTTTTTTTTTTTTCCATCTTCCCTAGTAGGCTCTAGCTCTATTGATTTCAATATGAATACCTAAAGTTACAGTATTTCTATTATGAAATGTATTGTACCATGAGCCATAACTGCGACCATTATATTGTACTTTTGTTAGCCTTAAGCCTAGCTCAGTCATTATGCCATACCACATCACCTCCTGCTGTGCAATGAGCTGCATTGAACACAGGAAGATCTATTGAGAACAACAAATCCATATTTCCTGTTATTTTGGTAAAAGTAGTGTAATGCCGTACAATTCAAAGACAGTAATATTGCAATGTAACTAATTACTTTGAAATGACAGTAACAAGTAATAAATAATGCATTACTCTTTTGAAGTAACTTGCCCAACACTGATTGGTACTACTAACAAACACACACCATCATGAATTTATGAACTATGAATATAATTTCACAAGCAGATGTTTTATGCAGCCATTTAAATAACTGCTATGTGATTTACAGGTGCAGCAATGCGAAGAAAGGCCCACATGCTGCGTACAACGCTTACAAACAGTTTGTGCAGATTGACACGACAGCACTTTTCCTTGCGGCAGCAATGGAACATTTTCATTTGGATGATGTCACAGGTCTGTATCTGCTACATTGTGTTGAAAGGATTAAAATCAAGGAATCAAACATTACCTTTTCTTGGCATAAGGTACAATGTATGAATACAATTTTTATATATATATTTATTTTTTGTTTTCTCACAGCTACTCCAGACGGCTTAGTACCAGACCACATCCAGCAAGGCTCTGCAGAACAGAAGAGGACCTGGCTCCATGACTCTGTGGCAGAGGTCGTTGACAAGTTTTTAATGTCTACAGACATTGCTGAACTGACAGCTGGCGTTACTGAAGCGGCAACAGCCCAACGCACTGAGAAGGAGAAGCTCCCTTGTCGTGAGCCAGGTTGCAAGAAAGTTTTCATTTATCGAAAAGCCAGAGAGACCCACGAAGAGAAAGTCCACAGTTTAGTGGTGGCATCTATGCCAGTTGTTGAGCCGGCTTCCTCTGGTCTGATTGACCACAAAAAACAGCATACTGAGGCCAGGCTTAGCTTTGGATTTCTGCTATTCGATATGTTGGATGCAGTGAAAGAGGGAGATGGGGAGCGCTTGATAAGGCTGTACAAGGTGGCACTACTGATTTACAAGGCTTACGGGCACACTAATTATGCCTACAGCACTTTCCTCTTGACTGTACAAATCAATGCAACAATGTCCCCTTAGGGTTAAACATGATGTAACCTGGAACCGATTCTGGAATAGTAGCGGCGGGAAAGGGAAAAATGTTCCTCTTGATCTGCACCTCGAGCACCTCAACAACTTCCTGAAATCTTTTTTGAGGAATAAAGGCACCAACCTTGCAGAGAAAACAGCTGACAGGGTCAGCAGGTCTGTTGGTTTATTAAAAACCCTGATGGATACAACAGACGGAGAGCTGCAGCTATCCCGGCCCAGTGGCATCCACCATGCAGCAGATCTAAAAAACAACATTTTAATGGTGCTTCAGGTATTAAGGAACACTTTTCAACCAGCAACCGGGAAGACACTTCTCTGCATTCCCTAAATTTAACACAAACATTCTGTCCAAGCTAAACTATAATGACGTGTGGCGATGGATGCGTTGCAGGCTGAAAGACTGGAGGACTGTTGTTCTTTAATCAATTACCTACCTGGTCTGTAATGGTCCTAGCCTTGTCCTGCCAGACTATTTCATTTGAAGCTTTTATAGAAGGCCTATTTGTATGAATGTGTAAATAGTTCATATTGTTATGCAAGTACTTTTTGGTTGAATTAGTAAAAAAAAACACTTTTTCATAGTACGTCTCGTTTCTTTTATAACTTAATTAGGGTCTTACAAGTATGTGTTTTGTACACTTTTATTTAGTTTTGTAGAATTGCACAAATAACAACCAAACACATACAAAACAATATACAACTGACACCAATCATGTTCCTGCACAAGTACACAAAGGGGTTTGAAGTGTTCTGTACATCACAAGCATCACAGAATTCACTGTTCAGACTCAGAGCTACAGACACGGCTTGTGAGTGTATCTTCAACATCATCATCAACATTGTCGAAGTAGTTACTGAAATAGAGATCTGGGTCAGTTAAATACCTCTCTGAATCATATTGCAGATCCCCATCAATATCCCCAAAAACATCACTGATGATAATTAAAATCTCCTTTGCATGGTCCAATCTAAACACAGGAAGGTTAGCACTAATGTATGCCAGGTCAAATATGTATTGACAGTGGGTCAATACTGCATCCACCAGTTGCTGACTGAATCCAGTGCAGGCTGCATGTGAGGTGTACAGTGGATTGGATGAATTGATCAAACTATCTCTGTAGTCATTCAGCAAATCTGCAATTAAAGACTTGTCATTTGCATCCACATGCCTAGATCTCTGATGAGTTGGTTCAGCTTCAATCTGTTCATAATTGGGCATGGGTTCTGTACATGTGCCATATTAACAAGCGCAAACAGTCTGACAGTATGTACAACAGAGATGGCCTGGCTCTACATGGCTGGGTTCTGCTTCAAAATGTGCATGGAGAGATTTCCTGAAACATGTGTTTTTTCCAACAGCAAGCAGTTTCTTTACCTCTTCATCCACCTTGAAGTACTGCCCGGTGTTGTAGAGGATGGCATGTGATAATAATAATAATAATAATAATAAATTGTATTTATAATGCACTTTATATTCAAGAATCTCAAAGTGCTTCAGAGAAAAAAATACCAAAAAAACTATTAAAAAGGGGGAACCTCAAAGAAAGTTTAGCTAAATGCTCTTTTAAAGAGATGGGTTTTGAGGTTCCGTTTAAAAAGAGCTGTAGTCTGTGGAGCCCTCAGGTGGTCAGGGAGGGCGTTCCATAGTCTAGGGGCAGCAGCAGAAAAGGCCCGATCACCCATGGTGCACAGCTTTGTATGTCGGGTTTGGAGGGTGTGAGTGGATCCTGAACGGAGTGTACGTGAGTTTGTCGGGGGGGTGAGGAGTTCCTGAAGGTAGAGGGGGGCAAGTCCGTGAAGGCACTGGTGGGTGAGGAGGGAGACCTTGTACTCAATTCTGAGTGAGACAGGGAGCCAGTGCAGTGATTTCAGGATGGGGGTGATGTGGTCATGCTTGCGCACCCTCATCAGCAGTCGGTTGCACCAGCAGAACGTAAAGCCGATCGTAAGTTCGGGTGTAAAGTCCGCCGTAACCCTACGCTCGACGTAGCTAGTGTCAAACTAAAGGTGTTCTAAATTTTGGTTGCACCACCATAACTTAAGTTGTAACGTTACTGGTAGTGCGTAAACGGTACTAGTGTCGCTTTTAATGACGTTTAGATAATTTCAAGCCAATCATTGACAGATAACAATGTAAACAGGAAATACCGGCAAGTGTCCACCTTACCCGAGTGAAGACGCGTTAACACCCAAATGAGAGGGCAAACAAAACAGTTTCAGTCATTTATTCTCTAAAATTTGCTTGGACGGTATAGGCGTGAGGTTAAGCTATTTGATGGCGGATTTTATAATAAATAAATAAATATAATATTCCGCCCGGCAAAACCGAAATCGCGCATATAATTCAACATCATCATAATAAAGAAATGGATCGATACGGTCACGGAAACTCCTCTTCCCATTGCTCAAAACGAATAGCCATCTTTACCCTGCGTTAGTGTTGAAATCTTTTTACCTTTTTTTCTTTTAACGGTTCTTTATCGTTAGTATGGAACTTACACCAGCTAGAGGGGAGGTGTAAAAGATAAGTTATAACTTAGTGTTACGTTGAAACTATCTGCTTGGTGCAACTGCTATTTTTTTAGTAGAGTGTAAAGTCGAACGTTTGGGTGATTTACGTTCAACGTAGCCTTAGTTGGACCTTACGTTCTGCTGGTGCAACCGACTGCTGGACCCTGGCAGCACTGTTTTGAATGTATTGGAGCCTCTGGATGCTCTTGCCAGGGATCCCAATGAGGAGTGCATTGCAGTAGTCCAACCTGGAGGAGACAAAGGCATGGACGAGCTTCTCTGCATCAGCCAGGGTGAGTGATTGGCGGAGTTTGGCGATGTTCCTGAGGTGGTATAAAGCTGTCTTACAGAGGTGTTTGATGTGGGTGTCAAAATTAAGTTGTGGGTCCATTTTAACACCGAGGTTGGTGACGGATGTGGAAAGGGGGATGTTTTTGCCAGAGAAGGTGATATTGGTGATGGTGGGGGAGCGGAGCTGATGTGGCGTGCCAATAAGGATGGCTTCCGTTTTATGGCTGTTAAGTTGTAGGAAGTTGAGCTTCATCCACGCCTCTATCTCCTCCAGGCAGGTGGTCAGTGTGGATGTTGGCAGAGGGGCAGAAGAAGTGGGGGTTGTCCTGATGTAGAGCTGTGTATCATCAGCATAGCAGTGGTAAGACAAGCCATGCCTGCTAATGACACTACCCAGGGGGAGCATGTACAGTGAGAACAGTGTGGGGCCCAACACCGAGCCCTGGGGGACACCGCAGGTGACGTTGTTGGTGTGTGATTTTGCTTTGCCCAGGGCAACGTGCTCAGTTCTGTCAGTGAGGTACGAGGTGAACCAGTTCTTCACATTTCCTGATAGTCCAATGGTGTATTGCAGGCGGTGAAGGAGAATATTGTGGTCAACCGTATCAAAAGCAGCTGTTAAGTCCAGGAGGATGAGGAGAGATGGGGAGCCGGTGTCTGCTGCCATCAGGAGGTCATTTGTGACCCTGACCAAGGCTGTTTCTGTACTGTGGCCATAGCGGAAACCAGACTGGAATTTTTCAAACAAGTGATGTTGTATGAGGTGATCCTGGAGTTGTGCTGCAACTGTTTTTTCCAGAACTTTTGACAGAAATGGGAGATTTGAGATGGGCCTGTAGTTGGAGAGGACTTCTGGATCAAGGGTAGGTTTTTTTAATGTTGGTCTGATGACAGCAGTTTTTAATGCAGATGGGATATGGCCGGCCAGGAGGGAGTGGTTAATGATATTGGTGATGAGTGGAGAGACAGCAGAGATGTTGGCCTTCAGCAGAGCTGTAGGGAAGGGGTCTAGTGCACAGGTGGATGGCTTCATTTTCCTGATGACGTCCTCCACCTCTTCCTTTGTGATGCTGGAGAAGGAGCAGAGGGTCTGGACAGAGTCAATCGGTGGGTCAGCAGTTTGAAGGGGCAGGGCAGTAGTGATGGAGAGGTGTGAGCGGATGTTGCACCTCTCCGTGGTGGCATCAGATTGGGATGGTAAAGGGGGTTTGAGAAGGTGATGAACAGTTGAAAAGAGCTGTTTGGAGTTACCAGGGCTATTGTTGATTATTGCGGAATAGAACCTGGACCGTGCATTATTCAGGGCTTCAGCATATGCCCTCCCGTGTTCCCTGTATGCCTGTTTGTGAACGGTCAGACCAGAGGCCTTGAGTCGCCGCTCAAGGACACGCCCAGCAGCCTTCATTGTACGTAGTTCACTGGTGTACCAGGGTGCGGAGCGCGAGAAGGAGACTGACCTCGATGTTAAGGGGGCGTGGAGATCCAGGAGACTGCTCAGGGACTGGTTGTATAAGTCCACTGAGTCAGCAAGAGAGAGGGAGTCAGTTGAGCCAGAGGAGAGATGTTGAAGGTCCAGGGCCAGGGCATCCATGTTGATATTTTTCAGATTCCTGAAGTGGATCTGCCGCTTTGGTTTGGTGTGGGAGGAAGGAAAAGGGAGCTCCATTGACACAACTCTGTGATCCGAGACGCCAAGATCATAGACCTGTAGGTTGCTGATGGGGGCGGAGTTTGAGATGACCAGGTCAATTGTGTGTCCTCTGGAGTGTGTGGGGGCATCAACATGTTGTTGTAGGTTGAGGGAGTCTAGCAGCTGAAGAAAATCAGCAGCGGGCTGGCATGAGGGGGTGTCAACATGAATATTTAAATCACCCAGAATGATGGTATTGGCAGAGGTAGTACAGAGTGTTGTGAGGAGATCAGACATTTCCGGGATGAAAGCAGAGTTGGGTTTAGGGGGCCTGTATATGAGTAGAACAGTCATGGGATGGGGGGGCTTGCATGTGAATGCAAGACATTCAAAGGAGGAAGTTGTAGGCAGCACCATGGGGGACAACTCCAGGTCCTGTTTGTGGATGACAGCTAGGCCACCACCGCGTCCAGTTCTGCGGGCTGCCTCCAAGTAACTGTAGCCTGGGGGACAGGCTTCGTTTAGGTGATGTGATGTGATGTGATGGCTGACCATGCCTTCCAGCCCTGCCCGCCTGTTGTAAAATGGCCTCTAGGTCACCTGGAGCCCCGTACATTACCACGTGTGAAACATTAGCAAAATGCAACCCCATCCCCAAAGCTGTTGTTGAAACAACTATCCGGCAATTCCCTTCCCCCCTCAGAGAAGCCAACACTCTCTGCTTGTTTTGGGGGAGGGTTTTGCTGTGGAACATGCCAATCAGTAGGTTCTCACTTCTACAGTCCGGATCACAGCCCACCCAGGCATGTCTCTCTCTCCCCACTGATTTAAGGCTTTGGCAGTAAATTAATATCGGTAGCATTGCTGAGCCCTCGTCTTTGGCATGTTGCACTATCCAGTCTAGGCAGTTCATGTGATGAGTGGGCACCTTGCACAAGCCAAGACGGATGTTTGTCTTGTTGGGACTAGCGATGATTTGAACAGCATTGTCCATATGGAGTAGTCTGATGACTGCTTCTTGACTTGATGTCAGCGGAGGCAGTCAGTGCCAAAACAGGTGTACCTGGGAGAGTAGAAATATGACAAGATAAACACATGCCCCATTTTATAACATACCCAACAAGTTGTCAAGTGTTTGTTTAATATTGTTACGGCCTCCACATAACTGAATAAGATACCCAGTGGCTCGAATTGGAGACCCCAACATAAAGGAAGGACACCATGAAATAAGATGTTTTAACGGGTTTTATTAACCAAATGAAACCATAGCTGAAATGCAGTATGAATACTTTACCAAATAAAGAAGACTGCAAACCAAAAGGGACCTGGGGATGCCGGACAAACTCAGCAAAATGGAGGGGGGACCAGGCCACCCCCTATAGGGACGTCGAGGCTGGCCCCCCTCCCTGCCTGACCAAACCAAATCATAAACTAAGAACTAAACGGAAAAGTAGGACCGCCGGCCATCCCCAGGCCTAGATCAAAGATTACAGAAAGAAAAGGCTATTTAACAACTCGCACTGTGGGACAAAGGTGTTGCCGGGTCTGTTCTCCTCAAGCAACTGACTTGCTGGCTTTATGCAGCAGGCTGGTAATTGGGCGTGGGGATCTCAAATTTGCTGCAGGTGTGTCAGCCTGATGGGAAAGCAAAGACATGGGGGTTTAGGCACAGCACAGTGATTGAATGAGTTATGGCCACACGCAACAAATATACTATTGCAGGGAGGACTTAATGAACAGCACTATGAACATGAATGCACTTAATCACACAATTCTGTTTCATTACAGTAACTAATCCTTGCAACAGATATTATCCATACACAGAATATTGACGATACTATAGCATTCAAATGAGATATTTCACAACATGTAAGGTAGGAGCAACAAAGGGCAGTGCATTCAACTCACCCTCCTTGGCTATAGATCTTAGCTCTCCGAGCTTGGCAAAACTCTCTCGGAATGCCGACTCGCCTTTGGAAGCCTCGCCCCTGAATGAAACAAAATGGAGACATTAGCCTAAGCTATCGAGTATGGAAGAACAGAACTACTCACGTTGTTTAACCTAAGCATTGAAGTATGCAACACAGCCCTATTTATGTTGTTTAACCATATTTAGTGCTTACTTACCATTTGTACGTAACGTGGACCTCATCTACGACGATACCAATGAGGTTGTCCTGGTATATGGTTGAGGCTAGCATTCGTCGCCATTTGTTGTTCAGCAGCCAGGACTCGGGGCTGCCGAACACCAGACTCAAGCTTCCATCCAAAATGTCACGGTCATCATGCACGCCGAGCTGCCCAGCACGAACTCCCAACTGTTCTGCCTCCTTCACTTGGTCCTCCATTAGTGCAACGAGAGGGGAGACTACAATTACTATCGGCTTAGCATCGCCAGCATTCGCCTTACCCAACTCCTTCACCAATAACGGAGCCAGCTGGAAAATCAAACTTTTCCTGAACCCCGTGGGGAGAAGCCCCACCACATCATGGCCACCAACAAAACTCAACAAAGCTTGTTCTTGCTCCGGCTTTAACTTCTCAATATTCGGCAGCGTTGCCACAACAGACTGAATAGCTTCGCTCACATCGTTCTCCATTGCCTTCTGACTACCGACCTACAACAACAACTCAAACTGGCGCACGACTTTATCGTCATTGTTCTCAGACACGCCCTCTGTTCGCTGATTGGGCGCCGCTGTGGCGGTGTCACGTTAAAATTGTACCGGGGGCGAAAATTGTACCGGCCTACGTCATCGTTTGTTTACATCCTGACAACCTGACAACCTGCCCTGCAACAGACGACGCGATGCAGAAAACATGTTTCCAAACGACGAAATAACATAATACAGATAGCGGATCGCTATCTGAATTATGATATATAGCGATAACACTTGTATTTGTATTGTATTTAATTGTTTAATCGAAACAATAAAGAAACTTGACCGCGAAACGGGCGATCGCGTCAAATGACGCGTCAAATCACGTAGGAAGGTTCTTGAACATTCTAGACTATGAAACCTGCTTAAAACACTCAGTTTACTAGCTAAATTCGATTAAACAATTCAATACAATGCAAATATAAAGTAAAAACAAGTGTTTTCTAGCGATCCGTTATCTGTATTATGTTTCATTAACCCTCCTACGTCATTTGACGCGATCGCCCGTTTCGCGGGCAAAATATTTGTCATTTGACGCGATCGCCCGTTTCGCGGGGAATTTTTTTTATTGTTTCGATTAAACAATTAAATACAATACAACTATAAAGTAAAAACAAGTGTTATCGCTATCCATCATAATACAGATAGCGATCCGCTATCTGTATTATGTTATTTCGTCGTTTGGAAACATGTTTTCTGCATCGCGTCGTCTGTTGCAGGGCAGGTTGTCAGGATGTAAACAAACGATGACGTAGGCCGGTACAATTTTCGCCCCCGGTACAATTTTAACGTGACAGCGGCCCCAGAAAACCAAATTACATACAGCAGGTCCAGACCTAGCCTGGTTCTACCAGACTCTCGTACTTCACTTCATTTAATTTCATTTGTACAGAGAGTCTGGACCTAATCAATTGACAAACGTTAACTCACTTGAAGGCGGGTGTCTGTTGAAGTTTAAAATGATTGGATCTGCCCAGTGCCACTCTGGATCTGCCATAACCAATCGCTAACGTTTGGTTGTGACGTATGTCATGCGCCGGGAATCACGCGCAGGTTGTACACAAACCAAAACACCTTGCGCGTCTGCACAAAAATGTCCGTCAACGACAGATGCAGGTTTTGTTCGTCGAATTTAATTTATCAGGGAAAAATTGCACATTGTAAATCAATATTTTATAGTAAGGCCAGAGATGATGTATGCAGTCAACTTTCGAAGCTGGGTCTAATCCATGGACATAATAAAGGATGGACCACAGACGAAAGAAAATGGCCGCCCATTCATTCCTATACAAACTGCTCAGTGGCAGGGCAACATACAGGAGCGATTTGCTTCCGCGTTATGGGGCCAAGACACGTGACCTAGTCCGTGACGTACCGGATGCAGAGATCTTCTTCTTCTTCTAGTTTAGTGGCGGATCATAGTTTTTCCCCATATACCGCCACCTACTGGACTGCTACACAGGAGTTTGTGACAAGGACGTTGGCAAATGATACTTTAAATCATAAAAATAAATTCAAAGAAAAAACCAAACTAACGAAACAAAATAAACAAAATAAAACAAACTAACAAAAGAATTAAAAAATAAAAATAAAAAATAAAAAATATATATACTTAAGGTTAAATTCTTCTAATTAGGTTAGTATCTTTTAGCTAATTTATCAGCAATTTCATTGCCATATATTCCATGGTGGGCTAGAATCCAACAGAACTGAATAACTAAACCAAGGCTTATAATATTTAAAAGAAGATGCTTTACCTCTATCACCAAATCTTCACGTATTGAATTATCTGTTATAAAACTTAGTATCTACAACCCATCTAAGAGCGGTTATTATTGTGGCCATCTCGATTGAGTATACTGATAAAGTCACCCACTCTATATCTAGCTTTTTTTATTGTAACACTTGGTTCAAATCCTATTTCTTACACATGCAGCCATTTGGACACCATTCTATGATAGCTGATAACCAAGGTACACACTGTAATATTATAATCAAGAGGACATACAGGCAGTTCAAATAAAAAGAGATAGAACTTTATTGATCTGGAAACTTCATAAATATGTAAGATTGCTCCATATAATACCATAGTAACATAGTAAACGTATGTAGGCCTAAAAAATTCAGTTCAATGTTATTGCTTAAGAAACAGATTCCTTCGAACTAACTATTTACGAAAAATGCAATCAATAATTTATATAAAAGTAAATGTTTACATATCGACCAGCAACGAAGTTGGAGTAGCCTACCCAAATAATGAATTGTAATACACCAACATTGTCAACTGTCATACATAGCTAACCATAACCCTGTCATACATAGCTAAACAAGCAAATGAAAATGAAATACCTACCAACGCAACTGAAATGTTAATATCAGACAATTAACAATATTATGAAAATTACGTAGGTCTCCCATAATCATTCAGGTAATCAATACGTCCGTGCCTGTTACAGCTATTTCAATGATATGTGTGTTATATATCCGTGTTCAACGCCATTCATGTTAAGTAAAAGGACAAATCTCAGACTTTGGAAGTTAATGGAGTTAATGGAAGTTAATTCGGAATTTAATTTTAATTCGGAAGCCGTGCACTTCAAAATAGGTCCATAGCAAGGAGCCGTTTGTTTCAGTACGACTCCTTTCAGCTGCCCACCCAACATAAACTGCTAATAAAACGCTTGAGGAGGCGTTTTAAAAGAAAAAACTAAAAAAAATGTAGAACAGGGTAGAAATATAATTATGAGCCTTTGATTGATATCCAGACATTTTTTGCGGAGACACAATCCTGTTCCCCACTTGTATTGGAGTGGACGGCGATATCTACTTCTGGGCCACATGAAATGACGGACCCCCGTCCACAGCCAGCTTAAACAGCTGCAATACCAGGCTTGGCCACTGAGCACTGGTGGATTGCGGAAGTATGCGCCTATCCTGGCCCTGGGGGTCTGGTCTAATCGTTGACAACACGCCATTGTCATTGTTCTCAGACACGCCCTCTGTTCGCTGATTGGGCGCCGCTGTGGCGGCCCCAGAAAACCAAATTACATACAGCAGGTCCAGACCTAGTACTGAAGGGAAATTCAAATTGAGCGGAAGTACTTAGGCGGGCGGAGCCAGGCTAGTCCAGACCTAGTACTGAAGGGAAATTCAAACTGAGCGGAAGTACTTAGCCAGGCTAGTTTAGACCAGTGGTTCTCAACCTTTTTTGAGCAAACGCCCCCCTGACCTAAAAAAAAAAAATTAAAAAAATTAAAATAAGCCGTCCACGAGCCGGGCATATCAAACTGTTTATTGCCCGGCCTCTCGGTGATTATTCCTTACTTAATTCTTTAATTTATTTAGCATTTCATATTTTGTATAGACCCTTTTACTGTTTGTACACAATGATGACGTAGAACGCATGCGCGCGCAGTCCGGCAACAGAAGTATGGCAGAGATCAACAGCTTGTCAAGCTATGCGAGGGAATTATCAACACAAGATCGCGAATTTTACTTCAACAAGTTGACTTTGACAATGGTGTCCGACTTCCAGATCCGTGTACTATTAATGAGTGGGTTGAAGACGTCAGCAAGTGGCCGAATATACAGTGGCCAGATATATATATACTTATTACACGGGTCTTTTCAACATTCCGTTCACTTGCATGGGCACTTCACAACTTCCGGCGGTGAATTATTTTTATAAGCCCCTTCATGGCGAACAGGACACCTCCGCTGCGCGTCGGTGTCCTGTTCGCCCTGTCGGGGCTTATTTTCTCGATAATGACCGGCGTTCTATACATTATCCCCTACGTATTTAATAGAGAAACCGAGCTTGTACACCACAGAAATTACGAGCCTATAAGTCACTGGATGATGCTTATGAATACTGTGGTCATGTACAGAACGTCAAATACCATGACAAAGACTCTGAGTTTTATATGGTGAAATCAGAATTTTGTATTATGTCCTCATTCCAGTCAACACGTTTAATCGCCTGCAGCCACAGACGCCGCCGGTTGCTCTTAAATGGTTGTGATGCTGTCGGAATCCTATACAACTTTAGTCCGCCGGTGGAATATCGATTCTGACAACCATATACGCAACAACCAGACATTTTGATGCTGGAAACTTTTTTTGATCCACTTTTAAACTCTTGCTAGTCAGTTGCTACCTCGTGTGTGAGTCAGAACGACTGGGAAACAACACCACTTCTGTTGCCGGCATGCGCACGCAACTATTTGATGACGTTGGCTGTCAAAGGGTCTATTCCTCACTTTATCTTTCTTTTGCTCTTTTGACTCTTGAACTGCTGGAACAACTGAATTTCCCTCTTGTGGGGTTTATACATTTATATTATCTGGTTGTGTGTGTGTGTGTGTGTGTGTGTGTGTGTGTGTGTGTGTGTGTGTGTGTGTGTGTGTGTGTGTGTGTGTGTGTGTGTGTGTGTGTGTGTGTGTGTGTGTGTGTGTGTGTGTGTGTGTGTGAAAAAAATTAAAATAAAAATAAACTAACAACCCCACTCACACTCGTGTTATATTGCTTAAAGTTGTCAGTTCATCGTTTTTCATTGATTTTGCGTTGGTCACTAATAGCAGTGAATGCCCTCTGAGTCGGTTTTGGTGCAAAAAATATAAAAATATTAATGAATCTTCATGACATGCAATTCAACAGAGAGAGAGAGAGAGAGAGAGAGAGAGAGAGAGAGAGAGAGAGAGAGAGAGAGAGAGAGAGAGAGAGAGAGAGAGAGAGAGAGAGAGAGAGAGAGAGAGAGAGAGAGAGAGAGAGAGAGAGAGAGAGAGAGAGAGAGAGAGAGAGAGAGAGAGAGAGAGAGAGAGAGAGAGAAAAAGAGAGAGACCAAGAATGAAGTGTTGAGGAAGAAATGGCTGGATTGAACATTCATTCACCGTGACCGCGGTGCGGCCACTCCCGCGACTCCCGACCGCCACGTCTCCCGTCGTGCCCCGGCCGCGGCACCCTGCGGCCTGGGCACCGTGACCTTGGGCACTGCGACCACTCCCACGTCTCCCGCGACTCCCGCCATGCCCCGTGAACAAATGAATGAATGGCCCGGGAACCACGGCCACCACGGCCCGGGCAACGCGGACTCCACGAAAACAGATTGCAAGCAAAGGCCTAATAAGGCCTATATATTTTGTATTTGAAATGCAACAGCCTTTTTATGGAGACTACGCTCAGAGCAGCTGGAACTGAAAAAGAGGAAGAAGGAAAACGGGCTATGAAACAAAATGTGATATTTTTTTCTTGCTATCGGCCATGTTTGATTGTGTTGGTTATTGACCTGTTCACCCGCAAACTTGGGTTATGTTTATCAGCGTTACTATAGCTGATGTAACGGGAGTCCCGGCGTGTGCAGGACCGAACAGCGCTGTATTATCACTGTTCCACTGCGCATAGACAGTAAAAAGTAGCTGAGTCGGTAGAGGGGTTAGAAAACAATAAATGAAAATAGGCTAAAAAGAATTTTTTTTTCTAGGTTGTGCCAACGCCCCCCAGGGGGCGGTACCGCCCCCGTTGAGAAACCATGCCCTAGGCGCCTAGCTCGCCTATGCCGAGCGCCAGCCCTGCATCCTTGATTTGTTTACATATTTTATAGTTCATCTCATCAACTCAATACCATGACATCAAACTCTGCAGAAATCGGCTAATAACCATTTGATTTGAATCAGGTGTGAAGGGGAAAACATGCCTATAATAGTGCGTTCCAGGTACACTTCTATGCCCGTAAATAACCAGATATAACTGGGAGTACAAGAGGGTAGAAGGGTGCGAAAACACGGGTTCCCAGGAACGCACCTGTAGAATGTTGGTGTATTTTAGTATCTCTCTATGGTTCACATTTCTAGTCTAGGAACAGGCCAGGGCCTCTCATATTGATACAAGGTGTTATCCCCAACATTCTGCCATTCTTATGTTTCAAAAAGGTTGAACCGACCTGGTCCTCCGGGACATAGCCAGGGCCAGATACCTTATCAAGGCTGAGCCTGAGAGTGCGTCTGTTCACGTGTTATTCATGTATCCCCTTTTTGTATAATACTCGCCCCAACCCTTTGGTTCGACGAGAAGAGGGTTCGACAGCCAAGGAACAAGTCATCAAACGGCTCCTCAATGGGTCCACTATAGATTATTCAACCTAAGTCTGTATCTCGCTGTATTACATCCTGGAATAAACCATCTATTCAACCCTCTGATCCAACCTGTCAAGCTGCTTTGATTTCGACTTCAAGAATTACTACTACGACTGAAAATACACAACGCAGAGTCCGTCCGAACAGTTTAGAAATAAGCTGAAATCTAACACACCATATGTATTTAGGATGAGTTGAACAGGTCAATCTCCTCATCAGTAAAACGCTAGAACTACTGCAGTCCAGTGGCCGGTAAAATACAGTTGTATTTGTTTGTTGTATGGTGAGCAGACATTGTAAAACATTGCATTCCCTTGGTATCCAAGCAGTAGAGATCAGTGCCCCCTTTGTTGAATTGTGCCCATTCTCGTGTGATGCCCCTTGCTTGCTGAGATGCACACTCGACTTACAGTGCGTGTATTTATAGGAATGAATGGGCGGCCATGTATTAGTCCACTGTCCTTTCTCTATAATAGGTCCATGGTATTTACACACATAACTGATGCTATCTACCTTAACATTAGCGACAATAACTTGGCTGTTAGCTGTAGCGCTAATGCTAAAGCAACATTATAATGCTAACAAGGTAACCATATACAGTAAAGCAACACAATGATATGGCGTTAGTTAACTTACTTTTTCGAGGTTTGTAGCTGAGCCGAGGAGAGTTGGTACTGATCCAGATTTGATTTTCAGACGTTGAGCAAGTCCAGCTCTGTATTGGCCCAAGTTGAGGAAGCAGTGAAATGTTTGGCGCTGCCGTGTTCTAGCAACGGGACGGCCATATGTTCCTGACCTCATCTGACTCCCGCGCTGCGTTTGTATCCAGTGGGCGTGGCCTATGACCTAATGGCTCCGGCTTCCTCATCTGTCTAAAGATGCTGCCAGAGCCATAGAGAGAGAAGAGTTGCGACACTCTCTGATCTCGCCGGCAGGGTGGTCACGTGGTTCATGTAAGCCTGTATAGTTCCAAGCCACGCTGCTGTGTTCTTCAATGGGACTGACCGCAGCGATTGCAATATTGAATGGTAAATATAAATTAAAAAACACAAGTACTTTTCTGACCATTGTTGCATATTTGTAAACGTCAGTTTTAAATTGGAGTGGTAGGGTGACAACTGCAAGCTACTTAGATACGTTAAGTTTGAGGGAAAGCTTCACGTTCGTGTTAGCATGGGTAGCACTAGGCTACTGACTTTAGTGGCTTAACCTTGCTACATCTGTTCTGAAATCAAAGACGATTCAAGATGTTCATTTTAGCGCAACTGAACTATTGAATTTTCTTGATTTTGCTTGTAATTCCGATTCACTTACCCGTGGTCAGAGGGCGATTGAGAAAGCAGAGTAGCAACAGTCAATTTAGCATTTAGTTTCCAGGCAACTTCTTCTGATGAGGCAGATGCTGAGTCACGGTTAGCGGGTGGCAGGCAGGCAGGTAGGACCCAAACGCAGACAGTTCAGGTAAAAGGATAATTTATTAACTCAAAAAGGCAAGGAACACGGGTGACGCGGGTAACACAGGGAACACAGGAACACACAGGACAGAACTCACCACAAACTACAATGATCCGACAAGGAACAAAGGAAAGACAAGGGCTTAACACTAGAACAGCCGTCGAAGGGGTCAAATGACCCGTGAGTTAAAAAAATATATATCTTTGCACTCGATCACGTTCCAAATCCCTACTTTCTTGACTTTTCCTAAATATGTCTGTTGTACCACCCTGTGTTCATAAAAAAAAAATTCAGACCGGGAAAGGTATTATAAAGCATTTTTTTATGTGTTCCTATGTTATTGTTCTTTTTCCAAGGATGCAATGCTCTTTCTTTGACAGCAGAGGTCGCAAGGGGACATTCTGATGTGAATAAGATTGATATCTATAGGTAGATATACACAGACAGGCAGACAGACAGACAGACGGACGGACGGACGGACGGACAGACAGAGGTGGCCAATATGTCGACCACGATCGACTGGTCGACCGCGAGAGTAGTGTGGGTCGATCGCGTCGTTGCTGTTGGCTGAGTGGTTTAGAATCTGCCCTGCAATACGGGAGACCTGAGTTCGCGTCCTGGGTACGTAATTTAATTCTTGCCGTTGGCTTATTTTTGTAATTTCCTTTATATCAGAGAAATTAGGCCTAACAATTTACTTTTTATGTAATAAATATGTCTTACAATATCCCTATAATCCAAATATACTTTGCAAAAACTCATGGTAAAGTTAATGTTAATATTAATGTTACTGATAAGCCTTTGTCACAATGACAAAGTCACTGCATGGGAAATTGCAGCCACATAAATTCCATTCAGTTGAGTTTCGAGGCAGGCAGCCAAGAAACTCACCACTGACCACTTCTGTTGAGAAAAAATACTATGGTCAGTCAATTTAGAATATTCAAAGAAATGGAAAATAAATGACTTGAAAGTTTTTTTTTTATTTCTCCAGTATTCCTTCCTAAAGCCCAGATTCGGTGGGGATTGAACCCCGGACGAACGGGTTTTAGAATAATTTGCGTCTCTCTCGTAGATTGCAACATCTTTCAACGTCTTTGTTTAATACAACTGCATCACCTTCTCTCTCACATTTCACTTCATCAAGTTAGAAGTCAACTGCTCATGATCATATCGCTGCGTTATCTCTGTGGAGATCCACCCCTGGAACAGCGGAGCCGTCGCATTTACAACAGAATGAAACCCAATAAACCACCAGTGTGTGCAGGGTCCGGGAGGGTAAATTGGGGTTCTAGCTCACACGCGGAAATATAAAAATGTGCTGCTCCAAATAAACAACAAAGTCAGTAACGTGTCAACTGTGTTGTCTGTGTTGTTCTACTAAGCGGACGCTTGATGGTGACGTATTACGACGTGATGACAAAAAAATACTATTTCATTCATCCAAGCATAATGATTTGTTATTCTTTAATATATTTGATAATTTGTGTATGGCTTAGTCTTAAAAGTATCATGTTTGTGTGGTATGTACAAGAGCCTACCGTGGCCAGGCCACAGTTGCGATTGCCTAGTGTGAATACAGGCCAGAGAACAATAGGGGCCAGTTGAGCACGGTTAGGTGTGAAAAAGGCCAACAGCCACGGCCAGATGGCCTGAAATCGGCTTCGTGGCCTTACTTATCTATTCAAATGCAAATGTACTGGCTGGGGGAGGGGAGGTGTGGCAGAGAGAGAGCGATTGAGAAAGCAGTGAAAACAGACCATTTAGTATTCAGTTCCCAGGCAACTTCTTCTCATGAGGCAGGAGGTGACCACACAAACATGATACTTTTAAGACTAAGCCATACACAAAGTATCAAATATATTAAAGAATAGCAAATCATTACGCTTGGATGAATGAAATAGTATTTTTTTTTATTAAACAATGAGCTAGACAACGTGTGTGTGTGTGTGTGTGTGTGTGTGTGTGTGTGTGTGTGTGTGTGTGTGTGTGTGTGTGTGTGTGTGTGTGTGTGTGTGTGTGTGTGTGTGTGTGTGTGTGTGTGTGTGAAATGCATTATTTATTACTCATTACTTTTGTAATGCGTCACTGCCCAACACTGCAAATAACCAAATGACTTGGGTTTTAAATGAGTGTATTAGAGTTTATTAGAGTATAGAGTACATTGACATTCAGTAAGTCAGGAAACAATGAAAACAAAAAAATACGGCTGACTTTGAATGAACTAGGACCTGGATGAAAAATAAATGTCTTTAGGGACAGCAGTCTTTTTTTTTATCTTTCGGTTTCAGCAAAGTCTAATCAACATTCACAGCAGATTATTTTAGCAGGCTCACTGCATTTCCCACAGACAAGTCGCCTACATGACTCACAGACGGCACTAGTTTTGTTCCCACTACATCTGGCGACTTGACACTTTTTCCTTTTGGTAGGTGGGGAAGGAGTTTCAATCAGAAGTCGCCTACGTGCCACTGATGCTGCCCCTGATGACACAGTCCTGGCCATTCTCTGAGGCGCACACAGCTGTTTCACAAGCTCCAGAATAAATCTCTATCTGGTCATGTTGACGTCCATGCACTGTTTGTACAGAATGTGTGCATTGATTGCAGCCAGGTCTAGGATGTTGTAGAACACAGCTACAGGCCAACGCCTGGTCCCTCCCTTTACTGAATACAAGCGTGCCATCTGGTCCATACAATCAACGCCATATTTAGTGCTGTTGTAGTGGGAAACAGTTACGGGCATTTTCTTGGGGCCATTGTCAGTTGAAACTGTCTGGTGCATTGTGCTGAGGAGGCTGACGTTTTTGCGTGGTTTTCCCTGGTAAATGGTGAGTGTGGCTTCCCAAGCCCTCCAGCACCTTGGAGGAGAATCTTTCCATCTGTGCCTTTGTTCACGGGGGCATCTCTCGTCTGATTCTATTCATTGTGCCAACAATGGTGGTTTTGTGCGCCAAAAGAGTGTTTGCCAGTGGTAACGAGGTAAAGTAATTGTCTGTCGTTACATTTCTTCCTTTCTCCAGGAATGGCTCCATCAGACGAAGCACAACATTGTCTGATAAGCGCTGTCCGGATGGCCTACTGTTCTCTTTCCCTAGATAGGGATGGGCATTCAACATGTATTTGGTTTCAACATCAGCGGCTACCCAGAATTTTATGCCACATTTATCCAATTTATTTGCCATGTACTGTGTGAAACGACAGCGCGCCTTGGTGGGGAACAATTGTTCACCGACTGTTATGTTCTCCCCAGGCGTGTAAGAAGCAGTGCTGTTTTTCACAAATCGATCAAATGTCTCTGATATCATGGAAAATGTGTCCTCCAGAAGGCGGGCAGCCCTTGTGCTCTTGTCATCAAAGCGCAGATAGCGCATGATATCTCTGAAATTCTGGCGAGACATTGTTTCCTTGAAAACAGGATTTCCCATTTCAGCAGACCAGAAGTCCTACAGTTTCTGGCTTTTCCCGCCGGCAATACCTCTCAAATAAACGAGACCAACAAATGCTTGTAGTTGGTCCATTGTCGCATTGAACATATCAGCATTGTTTCGGTCAGCTTCGGCCTGAGTATACTTTAGAATCTGTTCCCACATTTCCGTGTCAAGCAAACACAGTAAACTGCTCAGTGGATCTGTGATATTTTCCTTGGCGCGAGGTGTGGGCCCTGGAGGTTCTCTCATGACATTGGCCTCTGTTGCTCTGCCTCTCGAACGGCCAGGGGGTTGTTCAATCCGTATGGTACCATCTCGTGCTTTCTCTTGCATGGATGGTGATGTCTCTTCCATGGATGTGGTCGCCTCAGGTTCTGATTCTGAACCTGAATCAGATTCTATAACAGCGCCACTTCCATCATCAGCTCTCTCATCATCACCCTCTAGCTCGCATGTCAGTTCCTCTGCTTCTCCATCAGATTCCCCCTCTGAAATACTCTGTAACTCGACCAATAATTGCTCTGGCGTCCAGTGCCTCTGTCTGCCTCTGCCTCCAGGATGCATTGTAAAAAATGGATGCATTGCAGAGACACAGACTGCTCTACTAATTTATAGCTCTTTGTGTCAGGGAATGCAATTATCATAACAGCCACACCCACATTGTCTATTGTCTATGCTAGGGTACTTACTTATCTATTCATTCAAAAAGAACGTAACAATTTGCATTTGATAGTATAACGCCCACCAAGTTGCGCCGCAATCTTTTTATAACAGTAGAACAGGTAGGATTCAAGTGGGTTCCCCGTACAGTAGGGTGACCAGACGTCCTCTTTTGCCGGACATGTCCTCTTTTTGAGACCGAAAAATGTGTCCGGGCAGAATTTCAAAATTGTCCGGGATTTTATTAAAGCCTGAAACATGTTCACATCGAATTTGCGTTCACAAACTAGTTAGGCTACGCCCTCGATCCCCTACTCACTTCTATTCGCTTTGCATTGGAAGTGAGAAGGGGGAGTGGTGAAGAAGAGCCTTCGGATTGCAGGGTTTGATTGTAGAGTTATCCTCATGTTTTGTATTTATTTTTTTACTATTATTGTTTTATAGGGACAAACAGCATTGCACTGAATGCCACATAAATATATAATTATGTTTTTGCACGTTTGTATCATTCTAAATCCAGGGAAAAGTATAGGCTCTTCCAGCTAATTCCTAGTGATCGGTCTGAGACTGAGGCAGAGAACGTTCGTCCGGGGTTCAATCCCCACCGAATCAGTGTTTTAGGAAGGAATACTGGCGAAATAAAAAAAAAACTTTTCATGTCATTTATTTTCCATTTCTTTGAATATGCTAAATTGACTGACCATAGTATTTTTTCTCAACAGAAGTGGTCAGTGGTCAGTGGTCAGTGGTGAGTTTCTTGGCTGCCTGCCGCGAAACTCACCTGAATGGAATTCATGTGGCTGCAATTTCCCATGCAGTGTCTTTGTCATTGTAACGAAGGCTTATCAGTAACATTAATATTAACGTTAACTTTACGACTTTTACGAACTTTACGAGTTTTTGCAAGGTATATTTGGGTTATATTGTAAGACATATTTATTATATAAAAAGTAAGTTGTTAGGCCTAATTTCTCTGATATAAAAGAAATTACAAAAATAAGCCAACGGCAAAAATTACATGATGTACCCAGGACGCGAACTCGGGTCACCCGTATTGCAGGGCAGATGCTAAACCACTCTGCCAACGGCTGGTTCATATACTACATGGAATACATGTCTAATTCTCTCTCAGCCACACCCACAGTGTCTATTGTCTATGCTAGGGTACTTACTTATCTATTCATTCAAAAATAATGTAACAATTTGCATTTGATAGTAGCAAATTATACGTTGCAATAGTTTGAACAGTGTGTCCACTCATTATTCTATCCTTCTTATAATTATATTTTATTTATTTATTTTTAAATTATATTAATAAAATAAAAAATATATCAACTTTTATTTATTATTTTTTTAATGTCACGCATTAAAAATCGACCTGCACTACTCTTGCGGTCGTACAGTCGATTGCAGTCGACGTATTGGCCACCTCTGTCTGTCTGTCTGTCTGTCTGTCTGTCTGTCTGTCTGTCTGTCTGTCTGTCTGTCTGTCTGTCTGTCTGTCTGTCTGTCTGTCTGTCTGTCTGTCTGTCTGTCTGTCTGTCTGTCTGTCTGTCTGTCTGTCTGTGTATATCTACCTATAGATATACATCTTATTCACTTCAGAATGTCCCCTGGCGACCTCTGCTGACAAAGAAAGAGCCTTGCATCCTTGGAAAAAAAACAATTACATCGGAACACATAAAAAAATGCTCTATAATAGCTCTCCCGGTCTGAATAAAATAAATTATGAACACAGGGTGGTACAACAGACATATTTAGGGAAAGTCAAGAAAGTAGGGATTTGGAATGTGATCGAGTGCAAAGATATATTTTATTTTAACTCACAGGGGTCATTTGACCCCTTCGACGGTTGTTCTAGTGTTAAAGACAAAGAGAAATTATAATTTAGACTTTTGATTGGCTGCCTGTGAAATAATGTAATCTCTGGAAATGTCACGTTTACTTCTTTCGACAAATCACGCCACTGATTAAACTGATTCTGTCTTCAACAAAGTCAAAAAATGTAAATTCGAAATATTTAAACTTCTCTTTGGTTATCTGTTCCAACTCTTGGATTACATCTCTGTTGATCTCTGGCATCAAATCAAACAATATTGTATTTCAGGATGCTGTTCTGTGTTTTAGTCAAGCTATTGTAAATTAGACGGCACTTGCTCATGTCGACAGATTACAAAGCACATTACTTTACAGCGGAAATCCAAGTCCTCAACTATGTTTAACAAAGCTAAAGCTTGCTCCAGGTGAGGGTCGAACTCACAACTTCGGCATGACTTGGTGCAGGTTACTGTCTTATAAGTACCACGCGCTGACCGATTGCGCCACTGGAGCACAGCAGTTCACAAGTTGAAGATCATTTCAGGTTATTCTAAGCATTAAACCAAAACCTACTAGGTCAACAGCTTTTGTTTTACACAAAGAGAAGAGAGAAAGTGAGTCAGATCTATTAATATTGGTTCCAAGTCAATGAATAGATCTCTTTGACTCTGGCCTCAAATCAAACAGTGAGCGTTGGCTTAAGACAAGCTTTGGCAAATCAGTGATAATTTGCTTATGTCAACAGATTCTGAGTTTATAGAAGCCTAACTTATTTTTACGATGCGCTAGGTGAGGCTCGAACTCGCATGACTTGCTGCTTGACTTATAAGTACCTCCCACCAGGCCGCCTCTCTTTCTCGTCGTATCCAACAATACTCTGAGCAGGTTGGGTTTGTTTCAGCCAAGTTATTTTAAATCAGATGGCACTCGATCATGTCAACATATTACATAGACATAGAGCATTACTTTACATTAGAAATTAATGAGTTGATTAATCCTAAAATATCTTGTACAAAGCTAACATGGTTACTGTCTTATCGCGCGCTGACCGATTGCGCCACTGGAGAACTGCTTTTGATATAGACTTGATGATTATTCGAAGGTGATTTGATGTTAATCTAAACATTAAACCAAAAATCAACAGCTGTGAATATGTCCATACATATAAGGTAACGTACATTGAATGCGTGTGTATTCATGTGATCATTCATGTGATCATATTTCATTCTGAAAGAGCTGAGCTCTAATGGGCTTGCTGCCCTCTGGTGGTTCGTGGTCATCCCTTCAGCTGCTCTCAAGACATGAATGCAATGCAAAGTTCTTCGAACTGAGGCCACGTTTATACGTAGCAGCGTATTCATAGAAACGAATGTTTCCCCCCCTCCGTTTTCAAAAATAACATTGTGCACACAATATCGTTTTCAAAAAAGTTGTCGTTTACATCAAAACGCATAAATACGCCGTTGAGTGCAATTAAAGCCATGCAAGCCAATCAGAATCCGCAGAATCAACAACAACGAATAACACGAGCGTCTTCCTGTAACAAACAAACAAACTGTAAACATAGGGGAGTAGGGTCTATCTGCAGCCGGAGCCACTTGCCAAACAGGCCCATTGCTCTGCCAAACAGGCCCATTGCTCTGCCAAACAGGCCCATTGCTCTGCCAAACAGGCCCATTGCTCTGCCAAACAGGCCCATTGCTCTGCCAAACAGGCCCATTGCTCTGCCAAACAGGCCCATTGCTCTGCCAAACAGGCCCATTGCTCTGCCAGACAGGCCCATTGCTCTGCCAAACAGGCCCATTGCTCTGCCAAACAGGCCCATTGCTCTGCCAGACACGCCCATTGCTCTGCCAGACACGCCCATTGCTCTGCCAGACACGCCCATTGCTCTGCCAGACACGCCCATTGCTCTGCCAGACACGCCCATTGCTCTGCCAGACAGGCCCATTGCTCTGCCAAACAGGCCCATTGCTCTGCCAAACACGGCCATTGCTCTGCCAAACAGGCCCATTGCTCTGCCAAACACGGCCATTGCTCTGCCAAACAGGCCCATTGCTCTGCCAGACACGCCCATTGCTCTGCCAGACACGCCCATTGCTCTGCCAAACACGGCCATTGCTCTGCCAGACACGCCCATTGCTCTGCCAAACACGGCCATTGCTCTGCCAAACACGGCCATTGCTCTGCCAAACACGCCCATTGCTCTGCCAAACACGGCCATTGCTCTGCCAAACACACCCATTGCTCTGCCAAACACACCCATTGCTCTGCCAAACACACCCATTGCTCGTTCAATGGTGGCCATTAAGGATGAGTCGGTCGCGAATCTCGCGACCGATCCGTTCACAACGAACGAATCCCGAAGGTGAACGACAAGAACTGGTTGCCCAAAACAAGAGAACTGGTTCTTTGATTCATTTTTTTTTTAACATAAAACTAAAATATGGTCACGTAAATAAAATATACAAACGAACAGAGCTTCGTCTCCCCGCGACCTTATATTGATTGAGTCTACAACGTTCTCAAAGATTCAGCCAATGAAAGGTAGCAATGGTGTTGCTATGGCACCTGGGTAAACAAATAACAAATAACAATACCGTCCGCCACACACGTTAACTAATGATCGCTGTAGGCTTCAATATCATGCAAGCACTTCATACGTTTTCTTTTTCTTTTGTTCTGCAACACAATTGCATGCTTTAATAAAGTATTGTTTTACCTACCATTACGAGTCTTGTTTGGTCTAATATTAATAAGCAGTGCTTAGAGCTACTTGGAATACGTCATTTAATTCTTACTGCACCGCTTTATGTATTAAGGATATTTATGAAAAAAAAGGCACGTATGTGCTTTATATATGCTTAATATTTAAACTTAAACTGGGTAATTTCGCCAGAACATTAGAAAGTCAAAGTAATAGGCTACATGCATGCATGTTGAACATTTATTCAATCATTTCATTGACCAACAATATCCCGTCACACTTGGTATGGGCCGAGTTGTTCTGCGCCAAACTTAAAGGAGAAAGAGGGGGGGGGGTCTTGAAGTCTATAACCCAAGCAACCATGTAAATCCTTCCACTGTCAAACATATTTTGCACGAATTTGCGCGCTTTCTCTGTCTTACGTATCTTGGGTCATGCCATTCGACGTGGGGCCACTCATATATCCCCCTACATTTACGAAAATAGACTTGACCTGTTTGGCAGAGCAACGGGCGTTTCTGGCAGAGCAATGGGCCTGTTTGGCAAAGTAATGGGCGTGTCTGGCAGAGCAATGGGCGTGTTTGGCAAAGTAATGAGCGTGTCTGGCAGAGCAATGGGCGTGTTTGGCAGAGTAATGGGCGTGTCTGGCAGAGCAATGGGCGTGTTTGGCAGAGCAATGGGCGTGTTTGGCAAAGTAATGGGCGTGTCTGGCAGAGCAATGGGCGTGTTTGGCAAGTGGCTCCGGCTGCAGATAGACCTACTTGACATAGGGCGCTCATATGACGTTAAGCATTTCCTGGCGCATAATGTGACGCATCAGAACCTAAAACCCCGTTTCGCCCACTGACACGACAACACATAACCAGCGTTTTCAGAAATCTTTGGCCGGAGTTTTTAGAAATGATCGTTTTCTGTGACAAAAACTGCGTTTTCGTGTAAATGAGAGGCCAAACCGCGTGGAAATATCTGCGTTTTCCCTTCCTGTAAACAGGGCTTCAGAATCTCAATTTTGTTCAATGAGGGCTTTCATCAGGGGGCGGGGCGGGCCGATTGATCATGTCAATCAAAATGGGACGCGGACGCAGGTTAAGGGCACGCCCACCAACAAGAAAAAATGCAACTCAGGTCAAACTGCCTTCAGCACAAGACGGAGGAAAGCACGACTCGTACGGCTAAGAACAGGAATGCAGCTACAATAAAGACTGGGAAACTATCTTTCCCTGGGTGAAACGAGTGCAAGGCGAGTCTGGTAAAGTTTTGTGTGAAGTTTGCTTGTCATTTTTCCATTTCACGGTGAATACGACGTGAAACGACACAGGCAATGTGGTGACAATTGCTGTGCCTACTCTTTGTCTCTGTCTCTCTGTCTCTGTCTCTGTTGCTCTCTCCTCTCTCTCTCTCTCTCTCTCTGTGTGTGTGTGTTATTGTCAAAGTTCCAATAAATCTCAAATCGGAAAACATTTATTGGTTTGCTTTTTTTTATTAACAATACTTGTACTTTTAATTTCCATGCTCAAGTACATATAATATCTGAAAATTACCTTTGATACTTAAGTGCAATTAATATCAGATAGTGGAAGACTTTTACTCAAGTCGTATTCTATTGGGGGCTTTTTACTTTTACCAGGGCCCTTTTCTGGGAAGACTCATGGCTTTCAGGTTCTTCTTCCACCACCTGCTATTGTTGTGTGTGTGCACACTCACACACGTGCGTGTCATAGAGTGTGTGTCTGCCACCAAGTATAAGACATACGTATACATCTATAAAAAGACACAAGAGGATGAAGATTTTGGCAAACATATATCTATTTTTTTTGTCACTTAGATCTTTATTGACAGTTTTTCACAGTAACATGACAACATTATATCAACATCAACAAATGGAATGGCAATAGAAATAAAAAATAAATAAAAATAAAACAAGAAAAAAAAAAAAAAACCTGCCTGGGAAGTACCTTCATATTCTCATATCCTGAGTTTGTAATTATCTACTACTGTTCCAATCCAATGTCTTCATTTTGAGTCCTGTAAAGTGTCAATTTTTCCCATTTACAGTCGAATTGTGTTTCTGGAAGTCTCAGTTTGTGTGTCAGTTTCTCCATTACAGCTATCAACAATAGTAAACCAATGAGTCTTCGTTGGTGGTGTTTCTTTACACCAATGTCTGGTGATAGCTTTCTTGCTCGCTACCAGCAGTATTTTTATCAAATATATATCACTCGCAATAATATTCTCTTCCTGAAATTTACATAGATAGAGCACCAAACTACTTTTGGGGACCTCATATGGAGACACCGTTCACCTCCTTGGGAGAATCTGACCCGATTTCCCTTTTGAAATAGTCCCTCATTTGAAGGTATCTATAGAATTCATGAGCTTTTACCAAAACACACCAAGTTGTTATTCCCTTTGTTACCCAGTGCTTGAATCCTGGATCATACAATGTAGGTTTGAAATGTATATCATGTGCTACCCATTTTAATATATTAATGTCATTCTGAATCTTATATACTTTCAAAATTTTAAACCATAGACCTAGCGTGTGTACTGTTGTACGGTCCATTTTATTTTTTAGTTCTTTGTATAGTTTGTTATCTCCAATGAAATGTTGAATTGGAATTTGGTTTACATCTCTTTCTATGTCTTTCCATTTTACTCTAAATTCTGACCTACACCAACAGTACACAGGTCTCAATTGAGCAGCATAATAGTATTCCTTTAATTTTGGAAGACCCATACCTCCTCTCTCTTTCCTTAGCTGAAGAGTTTTGCATCTGACTCTAGGTCTTTTGCCCCCCCAGACAAATCTGGAAATCATTCTGTCCCAATTAGCAAATTGACCCCTGGGGACCTCTATTGGTAAAGATTGGAATAGATAGAGAAATCTGGTCAATATATTAAGCTTAACTATCTCAATTCTTGAGTTTAGATCAAGGGGAGGGTAGACCATCTTGCTATATCTTTTTTTATTTCTTGATCTAAATTGTTATAATTTGCTTTATATAGGTCGGTGGAGTTTTTAGTGATCGTAACGCCCAAATATTGAATTGACTTTAGGTTCCACTTAAGGTCATATATTTCCATGATCTCTTTTGGTGGGGTATAATTAAACGATAAAATCTGTGTTTTGGAAACATTAATTTTATATCCTGACAGATGGCCATACGTGTGTAGTAGCTTCATCAAATTAGGGAGCGACGTGTTGGGTTGATCGAGGAAAGCTATTAAATCATCAGCAAAAAGTCCCAATTCATGTTCTATACCCTTAATCGTGACCCCTTTAAGTTCTTTATTTTGATGGATTGCTTGAGCTAAGGGCTCAATAAAAATCGCAAACAGGATCGGCGACATACAGTATCCTTGTCTTTCTTGGACAAACTTCCATTAATTTTAATTCTAGCAGAGGGTTTTTGATGAAGTGTTTTAATCAATTGAACTGATTTAGTATTAAATCCGAATCGTTCCAACACCTGATAAAGGAATTTCCAATTCACACAGTCGAATGCCTTCTCCGCGTCAATGCTAACCAGTACAGTGCTTTGTTTCTCTCTTCTTGCATTGTCAATTATTTGTAGAGTTCGGCGTATACTATCTTGGGTTTGGCGGCCCGATATGAATCCCGTTTGATCTTCGTCAATTAATTCTGTAATGAAGGTATTTATTCTTTTAGAGATAATTGACGTATATAGTTTATAATCTAAATTTAGTATTGAGATCGGTCTATAATTTTCACATCTATCCTTATCTTTGCCTGGTTTTGGAATGACTGATATAATTACTTCTGCCCATGTTGGTGGTGTTTTGTTTTCTTTTAGAGTTCAATTAAAGGAAGTCTGGAGAGCTGGTAGCAGTTCCTCCTTAAAAATCTTGTACCACTCTGCAGGATAACCATCGCTCCCTGGAGATTTATCGTTTTTCAATGGTTTTATAGCATAAATAATCTCTTCCCTTGTAATGTCTGCTGTTAATCTTTCATTTTGGTAAGTGCCAATCGACGGTAAATCCAATTCGTTTAAAAAGGTTCTAATTTCTTCCTCGTTCGCAGCAGCCGGTTGTGTATATAATTTTTCATAGAACCCCCTAAATACTCTTTCTATATTTTCCGGCTCGTCTATCGTCTCATTGGTGCATGGATCCTTAATTGTATGAATGGTATTAACTGCTTGTTGTTTTCGTATACGTTTTGCTAGGAGTTTAGTTGCTCTTGGGCCAATTTCATAATAATTTTGTTTCATAAATATGTTCTTTTTTCCATATTCGTCCATTAATATATAATTTATCTTAGTTTTGGTATCCCTAATTTTTTTTACATATATTCGGGTTGTTTGTCTTTTGATATTGCTGTTCCAGTTCTCTTAATCTTAAAGAGTGGTTCTGGTACGCCTCTGCTTTAAGTTTCTTTATTTTAGAGGTTTTAGCTATTACTTTCCCTCGAACAACCGCCGGCAAACATATTTTTATTCGATTTTATATGCAAGAATTGGCATTTGGGCCCAGGCGAATTGAAACAAAGTGTGTACGTCCAACATCGGATGGGACCCGACCAAGTCCACATCGATGTGACTTCACACTGGAGAGAAACCGCAGCTTGGTCCAAGCGCAGGTGAATTTAAACAAAGCATTACACACCTCAGTGTGATGCAACACCGATGAGGACTTGGTTGAGTCCCATCAGATGTTTGACTACTTTGTTTAAATTCACCCGGGCTCCGACAAAGCTGCGTTTCCCTCCTGTGTGATGTCACATTGATGTCGACCTGGTCGGGTGCCATCAGATGTTGACGTACATACTTTTTATAAATTCACCTGGGCCCAGACAAAGTATGGACCTCAAACATCGGATGGGTCCCGCCCAAGTCCACATTGATGATCGGTTGGGTGCCATCAGATGTTTGACGTACATACTTTGTCTGTACAATGGTGCAGTAATACATTTTATGGGGCTTTTATTTTTTTGGGTTTTTTGTATGCTATTATTATTATTATATACATATATATATTATTTTTTTACAGGACATGCATCCAAGACCTGGGGCCCTTCCCCTCAGCCTGCTGTGTGGCCGTCTTAATGTCTCCCAAGGGGTTCAGGCCTGAAGGGCGGCCCAAAGGCTTCTCCTTCTGATCCGTCTGGACTTGGTCCGGGGCGGTCTGGCCCTGGTCCGGGGCGGTCTGGCCTCGGTCCGGGTCGGTCTGGCCCTGGTCCGGGGCGGTCTGGACTCGGTCCGGGGCGGTCTGACCCTGGTCCGGGGCGGTCTGGACTTGGTCCGGGGCGGTCTGGCCCTGGTCCTGGGCGGTCTGGCCTCGGTCCGGGGCGGTCTGGCCAGGGACGGGGATCAGGCCTGAAGGGCGGCCCAAAGGCTTCTCCTCCTCCTGATCCAGCAGGGCGATGGTAAGGGTCTCAGCCCAGAGCTCCCTGAGTCCCCTCAACCGGGTCCTCGTGTTCCCCGTGACCTGGGACAGGTCCTTTCTGAGGGCCCTGTCTGCTGTCGGAGACAGTGAGTCGCTCAGTCAATGTTTTGTGATTATGCTGACACATCAAACTCAAAAGATAAATGCATACAATACAGCACGCACGTACGCGCGCACACACATACACAGACACACACTAGAGCCCGACCGATGAAGGATTTTTAAGGCCGATACCGATACAAATATTTGGTGATTTAAAAATCCGATATTCCGATATATCGGCCGATATATATAAAAAAAAGAAATTCCAGAAAACATAAAGAGATTTACCTAACATTGGTTATTTGAAGTCATTTATGAGTCCTCACTAAAATAATAAGGTAATGCGGTTTAAAAATAAACTTTATTTTATTCTTTTATTGTCACAACAGAAAAGTCTAAATCAAAATTCATTACATTTCTGATGAATAAAATGTATAAAAACACAAACTTGAGACATGAAAATCAATCTCCTTTGAACAAAAACACAATAACTAAAAAACAATATATATATTTTCTTTTCTTACAATTAATTAATCGGCCGATACCGATAGTTTGGAAAATGCCTAATATCGACCGATAATATCGGACCGCCGATGTATTAGTCGGGCTCTAACACACACACACACACACACACACACACACACACACACACACACACACACACACACACACACACACACACACACACACACACACATACACACACACACACACACACACACACGCACGCACACACACAGATTAAAAAAAACTGCAGCGAACTCACCAGGTTCATCGGGGGTCTGGCCTCGGTCCGGGGCGGTCTGGTCTCGGTCCGGGGCGGTCTGGCCTCGGTCCGGGGCGGCCTGGCCTCGGTCCGGGGCGGCCTGGCCTCGGTCCGGGGCGGCCTGGCCTCGGTCCGGGGCGGTCTGGACTCGGTCCGGGGCGGCCTGGCCTCGGTCCGGGGGGGGCTGGACTCGGTCCGGGGCGGTCTGGACTCGGTCCGGGGCGGTCTGGCCTCGGTCCGGGGCGGTCTGGCCTCGGTCCGGGGCGGTTTGGCCTCGGTCCGGGGCGGTCTGGCCTCGGTCCGGGGCGGTCTGGCCGTGGTCCGGGGCGGTCTGGCCAGGGAAGGGGTTCAGGCCTGAAGGGCGGCCCAAAGGCTTCTCCTCCTCCTGATCCAGCAGGGCGATGGTAAGGGTCTCAGCCCAGAGCTCCCTGAGTCCCCTCAACCGGGTCCTCGTGTTCCCCGTGACCTGGGACAGGACCTTTCTGTGGGCCCTGTCTGCTGTCGGAGACAGTGAGTCGCTCAGTCAATGTTTTGTGATTATGCTGACACATTAAACTCAAAAGATAAATGCAAACAATACCGTACACACACACACGTGCGCACACACATACACAGACACACACTAGAGCCCGACCGATAAAGGATTTTTAAGGCCGATACCGATACAAATATTTGGTGATTTAAAAATCCGATATTCCGATATATCGGCCGATATAGATAAAAAAAAGAAATTCCAGAAAACATAGAGATTTACCTAACATTGGTTATTTGAAGTCATTTATGAGTCCTCACTAAAATAATAAGGTAAGGCGGTTTAAAAATAAACTTTATTTTATTATTTTATTGTCACAACAGAAAAGTCTAAATCAAAATTCATTAAATTTCTGATGAATAAAATGTATAAAAATACAAACTTGAGATATGAAAATCAATCTCCTTTGAACAAAAACACAATAATTAAAAAACAATATATATATTTTATTTTCTTACAATTAATTAATCGGCCGATACCGATAGTTTGGAAAATGCCTAATATCGACCGATAATATCGGACCGCCGATATATTAGTCGGGCTCTAACACACACACACACACACACACACACACACACACACACACACACACACACACACACACACACACACACACACACACACACACACACACACACACACACACACACACACACACACACACACAAACACACACACACGCACGCACGCACACACACAGATTAAAAAAAACTGCAGCGAACTCACCAGGTTCATCGGGGGTCTGGCCTCGGTCCGGGGCGGCCTGGCCTCGGCCCGTGGCGGCCTGGCCTCGGTCCGGGGCGGCCTGGCCTCGGTCCGGGGCGGCCTGGCCTCGGCCCGGGGCGGCCTGGCCTCGGTCCGGGGCGGTCTGGACTCGGTCCGGGGCGGTCTGGCCTCGGTCCGGGGCGGTCTGGCCAGGGAAGGGGTTCAGGCCTGAAGGGCGGCCCAAAGGCTTCTCCTCCTCCTGATCCAGCAGGGCGATGGTAAGGGTCTCAGCCCAGAGCTCCCTGAGTCCCCTCAACCGGGTCCTCGTGTTCCCCGTGACCTGGGACAGGACCTTTCTGAGGGCCCTGTCTGCTGTCGGAGACAGTGAGTCGCTCAGTCAATGTTTCGTTATTATGCAGACACATAAAACTCAAAAGATAAATGCAAACCATACCGTACGCAAACGCGCGTGCGCACACACACGCAGACACACACTTTAGCCCGACCGATAAAGGATTTTTAAGGCCGATTCGGATACAAATATTTGGTGATTTAAAAATCAGATATTCCGATATATCGGCCGATATATATTAAAAAAAGAAATCCCAGGAACGCGTAACAAAACATAAACAGATTTCCCTAACATTGGTTATTTGTAGTCATTTATGAGTCCTCACTAAAATAATAAGGTAATGCAGTTTGAAAAATAAACTTTATTTTATTGTTTTATTGTCACAACAGAAAAATCAAAATTCATTAAATTTCTGGCAAATAAAATGTATCTAAATACAAATTTAAGATATGAAAATCAATCTCCTTTGAACAAAAACACAATAACTAAAAACAATATATATATTTTATTTTTTTAATATTGATTAATCGGCCGATACGATAGTTTGGAAAATGCCTAATATCGACCGGTAATATCGGACCGCCGATATATTAGTCTGGCTCTAACACACACACACACACACACACACACACACACACACACACACACCCACACACACACACACACACACACACACACACACACACACACACACACACACACACACGCAGGTACACAAACAGATTAAAAAAACTGCAGCGAACTCACCAGGTTCATCGGGGGTCTGGCCGTGGTCCGGGGCGGTCTGGCCTCGGTCCGGGGCGGCCTGGCCTCGGTCCGGGGCGGCCTGGCCTCGGCCCGGGGCGGCCTGGCCTCGGTCCGGGGCGGTCTGGACTCGGTCCGGGGCGGTCTGGCCTCGGTCCGGGGCGGTCTGGACTCGGTCCGGGGCGGTCTGGCCTCGGTCCGGGGCGGTCTGGCCAGGGAAGGGGTTCAGGCCTGAAGGGCGGCCCAAAGGCTTCTCCTCTAGCTGATCCGGCAGGGCGATGGTAAGGGTCTCAGCCCAGAGCTCCCTGAGTCCCCTCAACCGGGTCCTCGTGTTCCCCGTGACCTGGGACAGGTCCTTTCTGAGGGCCCTGTCTGCTGTCGGAGACAGTGAGTCGCTCAGTCAATGTTTCGTGAATATGCTGACACATAAAGCTCAAAAGATAAATGCAAACAATACTGTACGCACACGCGCGTGCGCACACACACACACACACAGACACACACTAGAGCCCGACCGATAAGGGATTTTTAAGGCTGTTACCGATACAAATATTTGGTGATTTAAAAATCCGATATTCTGATATATCGGACGATATATATAAAAAAAGGGAAATCCAGAAACGCGTAAAAAAACATAAACAGATTTACCTAACATTGGTTATTTGGAGTCATTTATGAGTCCTCACTAAAATAATAAGGTTATGCAGGTTATGCAAAATAAACTTTATTTTGTTATTTTATTGTCACAATAGAAAAGTCAAAATCTAAATTCATTAAATTTCTCATATATAAAATGTATAAAAATACAAACTTAAGGTATGAAAATCAATTTCCTTTGAACAAAAACACAATGACTATTTTTTTTTATTAATTAGTCGGCCGATACCGATAGTTTGGAGAATGTCTAATATTGTCCGATAATGTCGGATCGCCGATATATTTGTCAGGCTCTAAAAACCGCAGCGAACTCACCAGGTTCATCGGGGGTCTGGCCTTGGTCCGGGGCGGTCTGGCCTCGGTCCGGGGCGGTCTGGACTCGGTCCGGGGTGGTCTGGACTCGGTCCGGGGCGGTCTGGCCTCGGTCCGGGGCGGTCTGGCCAGGGAAGGGGTTCAGGCCTGAAGGGCGGCCCAAAGGCTTCTCCTCTAGCTGATCCGGCAGGGCGATGGTAAGGGTCTCAGCCCAGAGCTCCCTGAGTCCCCTCAACCGGGTCCTCGTGTTCCCCGTGACCTGGGACAGGTCCTTTCTGTGGGCCCTGTCTGCTGTCGGAGACAGTGAGTCGCTCAGTCAATGTTTCGTGATTATGCAGACACATAAAACTCAAAAGATAAATGCAAACCATACCGTACGCAAACGCGCGTGCGCACACACACACACACACACACAGACACACACTTTAGCCCGACCGATAAAGGATTTTTAAGGCCGATTCGGATACAAATATTTGGTGATTTAAAAATCTGATATTCCGATATATCGGCCGATATATATGTAAAAAAAGAAATCCCAGGAACGCGTGACAAAACATAAACAGATTTCCCTAACATTGGTTATTTGTAGTCATTTATGAGTCCTCACTAAAATAATAAGGTAATGCAGTTTGAAAAATAAACTTTATTTTATTGTTTTATTGTCACAACAGAAAAATCAAAATTCATTAAATTTCTGGTAAATAAAATGTATCTAAATACAAATTTAAGATATGAAAATCAATCTCCTTTGAACAAAAACACAATAACTAAAAACAATATATATATTTTATTTTTTTAAAATTGATTAATCGGCCGATACTGATAGTTTGGAAAATGCCTAAAGGTGGCCACTCCAGACGCTTATCTCGCGTAATTTTTACGCGAGATACGCGCGTAAAATGTTGCTTGACCATTTTGTGTCAAAAATGGTCACATACGCGCAATACGCGCCATACGCGCCTACGTCACTCGCCTAGATGAGTCCAATGTCCATGCAAGTGAACGGAGCGTTCCCTCTTCGTCATAACTATCAAACCAAACATCCTTCACATTCACCGAGCGAACATTACGAAAGTAAAATGCACATTTCTCGCTAAAAATGTTTCCATAAACGCATTTAATGGCGTAACTATGTTACTATTTCCACCCAGAATAAAGAAAGTTGTCGGCCGTGGCTGCGCTGGAGTCCGAGGTAGGAAACCCAAACGCCGCCGTGTTTGGGTGATAGAGTTTAGATCGGGTTAGATTAAATAATCTCTGATATAAATAACAATAATCGGGTTAAATAACTTCACATGGTGTGTCTGGTGTGTTTCCAGCATTCGTAGTGTTGATCAGCAGATATATAGTCCGCCAAGACGTTGAGGTTGCTTAGCATCCAGACACTCTGTCCATGCAAGTGAACGGAGCGTTCCCTCTTCGTCATAACTATCAAACCAAACATCCTTCACATTCACCGAGCGAACATTATGAAAGTAAAATGCACATTTCTCGCTAGAAATGTTTCCATAAAAGCATTTAATGGCGTAACTATGTTACTATTTCCACACAGAATAAAGAAAGATGTCGGCCGTATGCTTCTGTCCAAGCTCACTACTCTCTGCCAGTGACGTCGGGTCAAGCTCAACGCTGATTGGGCAACGCGGCTAATCGTCAGACGCGTATCTCGCGTACTTCGCGTAAAAAGTTCAATTTTTTGAACTCTTGAAATGTACGCGATATACGCGATATACGCGCGTATTGCGCGTAAATATACGCGCCACATACGCGCTATACGCGCGTAAAATGTTGCTTATACGCGTGAAACGCGTAATACGCGTGTAAACCAATGGTTCCCTATGGAAAAAATGGCGATTTTATACGCGAAGTACGCGAGATACGCGTCTGGTGTGGCCGCACCTTAATATCGACCGGTAATATCGGACCGCCGATATATTAGTCTGGCTCTAACACACACACACACACACACACACACACACACACACACACACACACACACACACACACACACACACACACACACACACACACACACACACCCACACACCCCACACCCAAGATATGAAAATCAATCTCCTTTGAACAAAAAAACAATAACTAAAAACAATATATATATTTTATTTTTTTAATATTGATTAATCGGCCGATACGATAGTTTGGAAAATGCCTAATATCGACCGGTAATATCGGACCGCCGATATATTAGTCGGGCTCTAACACACACACACACACACACACACACACACACACACACACACACACACACACACACGCAGGTACACAAACAGATTTAAAAAACTGCAGCGAACTCACCAGGTTCATCGGGGGTCTGGCCGTGGTCCGGGGTGGTCTGGCCTCGGTCCGGGGCGGTCTGGCCTCGGTCCGGGGCGCTCCGGCCTCGGTCCTGGGCGGTCTGGCCGTGGTCCGGGGCGGTCTGGTCTCGGTCCGGGGCAGTCTGGCCTCGGTCCTGGGCGGTCTGGCCTCGGTCCGGGGCGGTCTGGCCAGGGACGGGGTTCAGGCCTGAAGGGCGGCCCAAAGGCGTCTCCTCCTCCTGATCCAGCAGGGCGATGGTAAGGGTCTCATCCCAGAGCTCCCTGAGTCCCCTCAACCGGGTCCTCGTGTTCCCCGTGACCTGGGACAGGTCCTTTCTGTGGGCCCTGTCTGCTGTCGGAGACAGTGAGTCGCTCAGTCAATGTTTCGTGATTATGCTGACACATCAAACTCAAAAGATAAATGCATACAATACAGCACGCACGTACGCGCGCACACACACACACACACACTAAAGCCCGACCAATAAAGGTATAAATATATATCGGCCGATATATCGGCCGATATTTATTAATAAAAGGAATTCCAGAAACGCGTAACAAAACATAAACGGATTTCCCTAACATTGGTTATTTGTAGTCATTTATGAGTCCTTACTAAAATAATGAGGTAATGCAGTTTAAAAATAAACTTTATTTTATTCTTTTATCGTCACAATAGAAAAGTCAAAATCAAAATGTATTAAATTTCTCATAATTAAAATGTATTACAAACTTAAGATATGAAAATCAATGTCCTTTGAACAAAAACACAATAACTACAAAAATATATACATATATATTTTTTTTTAATATTGATTAATCTTATTTTATTTTCAAAACAGAAAAGTCAAGTTCCAAATTCATTAAATTTCTCATAAATAAAATGTATAAAAATACAAACTTAAGATACGAAAATCAATGTCCTTTGAACAAACCACAATAACTTAAAACAATGTATATATTTTTAATTTTTTTAATATTTATTAATCAGCCGATACCGATAGTTTGGAAAATGCCTAATATCAGCCGATAATATCGGACCGCCGATATATTTGTCGGGCTCTAACACACACACACACACACACACACACACACACACACACACACACACACACACACAAGCAGGTAAACACACACACAAACAGGTAAAAACAACAATGCAGCGAACTCACCAGGTTCATCGGGGGTCTGGCTTTGGTCCGGGGCGGTCTGGCCTCGGTCCGGGGCGGTCTGGTCTCGGTCCGGGGCGGTCTGGCCTCGGTCCGGGGCGGTCTGGTCTCGGTCCGGGGCGGTCTGGTCTCGGTCCGGGGCGGTCTGATCTCGGTCCGGGGCGGTCTGATCTCGGTCCGGGGAGGTCTGGCCTTGGTCCGGGGCGGTCTGGCCTTGGTCCGGGGCGGTCTGGCCGTGGTCCGGGGCGGTCTGGCCTTGGTCCGGGGCGGTCTGGCCTTGGTCCGGGGCGGTCTGGCCTTGGTCCGGGGCGGTCTGGCCTCGGTCCGGGGCGGTCTGGCCTCGGTCCGGGGCGGTCTGGCCTCGGTCCGGGGTGGTCTGGCCTGGGTCCGGGGGGGTCTGGCCTTGGTCCGGGTCATTCGCCTCTTCATTTGTCTCCATCCATCTGATCACCACCTAGGACACAAACACACGGCATCAGGAACTCTTCGGGTCAAACACGAACCGACACTGAAGACCCACGACAGGAAACACAAAGACGTCTCAGTCGCTCCGTGTCCGTGGTGGTGTCCTCTCCTTCCTCACCTGTCTCAGGCGTTCTTTCTTTTGTGACGAGGTGGAGACCTGATGGGGCTGGGGGGGGTCCGGAGAGGGGGAGGAGGAGTCCGGATCGGGGGTGGCCTCTTCCTCCTGTCGGAGGAGATCGTCACCGTTAATGTTTCCTCGCCCCTCTCTTCTCCATAGTTCCCTCGCTCTTTGCTAACTTGGCTCACTGGCCGCTGTGCTCGCTCTCTGATCACCAGGTAACGCTCATCGCTCCGCTCTCTGATCACCACTGAGCACGGCACTGAGGAGCGGTGACTTATATTTTACTCACTATTCCTGAGTCCCGGCTAGCTGCTAAAGGGGACGGGTCTTTTTCTGTGATAGCCCCAAAGCTTTGGAATGCATTGCCTGAGAAAATAAGGTTAGCTGATTCGGTGACATCTTTTAAGTCCCTCCTTAAGTCTCACCTGTACCGCAAAGCTTTTAAAGAGTTTATTTAGGTTTAAATGTTATTTTTTATGTTTTTTGCCTGGTACACTTTTCATTGATGGTATTTTTGGTTTTATAATTGTAAAAAAAAAAAGACCTGTGATACAGTTATTCTTAGACATTAATTTTTGTTTGGTTGTTTTGCTGTCTTTCTTTTTATTTGTAAAGCACTTTGTAGCTCTGTTTAGAAAAGCAATGCATAAATAAAGGTTATTAGGTGAGTGCTGAATGCAGCGCTCAACTATTGTTCTTCATAAGTTTTATTCTTTCTTTCTTTCTTTCTTTCTTTCTTATTCTCTACAAACTTTGGGACCTATCTCCTTCCTCAATTTTTCACCGAGAGACTCCATTCAAATTTTTAAATATTCAGAATAGCTTGGAATCGCGCGTTTCTTTTCAGATTTTGAAAATATTTTATACTTTTTGAGATATTCTACTTTTAAAATATTTTCTTTTTTATAACATGGGAGTCAATGGGAGGACGGCAGAGCCGTCCTCTGGTACTTCGTAACGTAACCAGGGCTGTAGTGGAGGGTAAACGCACGTAAACGCCGTTTACGCACCTCTGGAATTTAGGAAATAGCGTTTACGCACCTCTAAATAGCGTTTACGCACCTCTAAGTTCCCTGTGCCTTGTATTCTGCCGTTGGAATAATCGGAAATAAATTCAGCATCACTTTAAAACACCTAAGACTAGGTTTCATATTGTTGAACAAACAAACGCTGTAATCTGAATCATTTTCATCTGCGCTAGGCCTATGCTATTATGGTCTGTGACCCTCCAATCAGTGCCTTGCGGCTGCGGCAGCGACACCAATCAGGATCCAGGAAAATATGTAAACAGGAAGTATGTAAACACATGGCCCTGCGCGTTGTGGATTATCATGCCTGCCTACCTGTCATTAATTAGCCATGGATATCAGGCGATTTTTGAAGAGACCTTCGAGTGCTCCCACTCCAACAGATGCCCGAAAAAGGCCTCAAGTACAAAGTAAGACTGAAGATGATCAATTCACATGAGTTGTTTTTGTGATTTATAAATCAATTTTACTTGACGAACTATTAAGTGACTACGAGCATTCAGATTGGCCAATGCGTAGTCTTGCTATCCGTGTACAGCCCACGTCAAAATGAGTGAAAGGCAGCCAGAGTTTTACTATCCATATTAAACTCCGGTTTCGGCGTATCAACTTCGCTATAGCTTGGTCGCTATGTTAAAGCCTCAATTTGGAGATGCGAGGTTGGCGGTTGCAGCCGTGGGCTCCGCGGCTGAACCGTGGATCGGGCGGATGACGCGACAAAAAAATATATTTTAATTAAATTCGGGCGGTTGGCGGTTAAACCAATAAAAAAAAAAATATTTATAAATATTTGTATTTTATATATTATAAATATTTTTATTTTATTATTTATTTTCTTTAAAGTTATTTTCCCACCAAACTGGCCTGTTCCCCTAGAGCAGGGGTGTCAAACTCATTTTAGCCTAGGGGCCACATGGAGGAAAATCTATTCCCAAGTGGGCCGGACCGGTAAAAATATGGCATAATTTTGTAAAATTAAACATGCTGTGAGCACACCAAACACAGGTTTCCCATTTACTTCCGTGAATAAAAAGTACGATGACCATTTTTCTTGTAAAACTCTGCACTGTGTCCACTTTTCGTCTTTTTGACAGAGACATTTTGGGGCAATGAGAGTGCCAAAGCGCATAATGTTGGAAGTATAAAGGTACGGCCACACCAACCGCGTTGCTCGCGGTAGGGGCGTTGAAAATCGGCATTTTTGCATAGGGAACCATTGGTCTAGGCACGGTACACGCGTTGAAGCGTTGCGTTGGGGGCTTTAGGCGCGGAAGTTGCACGTAATTACGCACGTAAACGCAGCCTGGCGGACTATTTCTCTGCTGATCAACACTACGAATGCTGGAAACACACCAGACACACCATGTGAAGTTATTTAACCCGATTAGTGTTATTTATATCAGAGATTATTTAATCTAACCCGATCTAAACTCTATCATGCACCCAAACGCGGCGTTTGGGTTTCCTACCTCGGACTCCAGCGCAGCCACGGCCGACATCTTTCTTTATTCTGGGTGGAAATAGTTATAGTTACGCCATTAAATGCGTTTATGGAAACATTTTTAGCGAGAAATGTGCATTTTAATTTCATAATTTTTGCTCAGTGAATGTGAAGGATGTTTGGTTTGATAGTTATGACGAAGAGGGAACGCTCCGTTCACTTGCATGGACATGGACTCATCTAGCTGCGGTGGCGCGGTGACGCGGTGGAAGCGTTGAACCACCACACACCGATCAAGCGTCAGGTTAGGCGCGGTACTCGCGGTATCCACTGCGAGCAACGCGGTTGGTGTGGCCGTAGCATAAGGCAGAGCGACAAGGTAGCTCCGGGCTAGCTGCACTACCTGTTTATACTTGCTCCCTGCTCAGCCCCGGTATAAAGTTTGCTTGCTTAACATAATTGCTATTGCGATTTCTAGTGGACACATTAAGAACAGCAGTTTCTTTCATTGAAAAATAGCAGATCATTTTACGTTACATTCCAAAGCGACTTCCAGTTACACACAATTGTCCAGTAGTTCAATGTACAACAAATTAGTCAGTGCCAGTCAATGCAATTCATGTAATGCTAGGAAGGATTTTTATAAAAAAAAAAAAAAAAAATTTATTTTTTTTTATTTTTTTACAATACTGTACTTCACAAAATCATCTCGCGGGCCGGATTAAACCCGTTCGCGGGCCTGATCCGGCCCGCGGGCCGTACGTTTGACACCCCTGCCCTAGAGGAACCGTATGGGGAATCCAAGTTGAAACAACTTGCCCAAAGGTTCAGACTTGATGACAGAAAAATTCTTGAAGGCTATAGGGATTTTAAGGATAACTCAAGCATCATTCCAGAAAACCTTGCACCACTCCTGAATATCGACCATCTCATTCCAGTTAGCACTGCTGAGTGTGAGAGGGGGTTCAGCTTAATGAACATCATAGTGTGCCCCCTGAGATGCAGTCTGCACTTGGTCACAGTGTCGTCCTTGATGTTTATTCAACTGAATGGCCCACCACTCAGCCACCACAAAGTTCAATCCAACACGTATGTGAAGTCCTGGCTGGTGAAGCACAGGGGAGCCATGAACTCCAGAACACGCCCCTGCAAGGCAGGACCTGACGTGGAGGACAAGGAGGCCCTCTGGGTACTACTGTGAAAAGCATGCATACTAATACACACACATACACACATGCCATAGATAGATAGTTCTTAATCTACACATACTTTTCTTTACTGTTGAAATTTGAATAACTTGAATAAACTACAAACACATTCATTGACTGTCATCGATTGATTTAATATGACTTTAATTGATAACATAATGGAATATAGCCAGGCTAGCCTTACAGAGTCGCAACACTTTGCGTTGCGTTGCGTTGTGTCGAGGTCGGTCTGATCAAAAAATTCATAGTTTACCTACCTCTAATTTGACCACTACAGCCCTGAACGTAACTAAATCAATTTTCAACCGTTTATCTTCGTTCAAACCATTTAACAAATCTACACACTTGTATCTTCCATAATATCTAAACGGAATTTCGATATCATTTAAACTTTGTTCAGAATCACACTTTTAGTTTCATACCGCTTCGTTTTCAGCTGTTTTCATTGAAGACGTCAATGCCCATTCTGATACACCTACTTCTTATAACTTCGTAACTCAATCCTTTTTCAACCGTTTATCATCGTTCAAACCATTAAACAAATCTACACACTTGTATCTTCAATACTATCCCAACGGAATTTCAATAGCATTTATACTTTCTTCAGAGTCACAGTTTTAGTTTCAAACCGGCATCGTTTTCAGTTGCTTATAATAATTTAGGTAACCATAGCAACGCCGTTAAACAAACCCCACAAAGCACAATCCCCTACAGAGTTCGCCGCGCTACGGCCACCCGGCACGTTTCAGATACAGCACAGCGCTTTTCATAATATTTTCAACCTCACTTTGCACTAAAGCACTCATTTTCTGCAGGAAATGCATTTTCTAGTTGTTATTATTATCTTATATCGAGGAGCGTGGCCCCGTGATGTCAGAGGGCCGCCGCGGTGACGTCGTCACGGGGACGTCGTCAGGGGTCGTCACGGGGACGGAATGTTTGGGTATACATTCTTTTGAAAATGGCAAAAATATGCTGAAGCATAAATCAATAATTTTGATGTTTTTTCGAATAGAAAAGTTCAAGAAAAACATGCATAAACGTATTTATAGATCATATACATATATATCATGTATATTTTTTATAAAGCACTGATATTAAATGTGTACAATCGTGTGTGTGTGTATTTGAGTGTGTGTGGGGGTGTGTGTGTGTGTGTGTGTGTGTGTGAGTGTATGTGTGTGTGTGTGTGTGTTGCCTGCACTTCTTTAAAGAAAGTCAGTTGGACCCTAACTTAATATAATCATGTACAACCACAAGCTTTTACAGAATACAAATGTGCGTCTGCAGAATCAAAGTGTGCGTGTGCGTGTGCGGTTGGCGTGGTGTCCTCTCCTTCCTCACCTGTGCCGGACGCTGTTCTCCGGGGGGCGACGAGGGGTCCCCACACAGGGTCTCCTGGTCTCCCTCCTGTCTCTCTTCCTGTCTCTTCCTCACCATAGTGGATCTCTCAGTTTGTTGCTGTCGCTGGTTATTGATATGCAGCTCAGTCGTTGCTCTGATCACCACTGAGGACTGGACTGAGGAGCGGGGACTTATATAGAGGCGGTGATGTCACAGCGGCCCGTCGGGTTCCGACCGGCCAGAGGTGGTACCTGATGTTGATTCGTCGTCGCAGGCAACTGGATTTGTTTTTATTGCAATCTACCGAATAGGCCTTTTAATAACTCAAATGGAAACCACTGAAATAAGAATATTACTTTAATACAAAAAGTTGACAATAACACAGTCGTGTTTACAAAGTCACCATTTGAAATTTGTTCTCCCAAGTCCATCAGCTATTTCCAAATCTATGCATGTTTTATACCCAAACATTTGCATCAACACTCACAGTGGGGCAAAGAAAGACCATTCATTAGTTTGTCTCTGATCAATTCTATTGATACTCAAACACAAGTTTGAGAGTGTCATTCTTCAACCGAGGCCTGAGGCCCGTCCCCTCAGCCTTCTGTGTGGCTTCCCCCTCCTTCTCAGCCTCAACGACTAAATCTTGATGTTCAGGGTTGTTCAGGGGTGCGTCGGTGGTTTCTTTCGTAGTGCCCTCACCCGGACCCACACGTTCCCCAATACCTGGGACCGGTCCTTTCTCGGGGCCCTGTCTGCTGTCAGAGACCGTGAGAGAGACGCTCAGTCAATGTTTCGTGATTATGGTGACGTATAAAACTCAAAAGATAAATGCACACACACACACACACACACACACACACACACACACACACACACACACACACACACACACACACACACACACACACACACACACACACACACACACACAAACAGGTTTAACAAATTATTTTATTTGGATCTACAAGCAAAACAAAGTTTTCACAAACATTAATTAGAAGGTTTCAATCTGAAAACTAACCAGACACTGAATGTGCAAAATGCTTAAGCACGCAGAGGAGTAGAGATGAAATTATGATGGTTTAGCTGAGGTTAAAGCATTGCATTGCATACAATATGGCATTCAGGGATAGACAACACAACGTCTTTTCCAGATGTGGAGGCTGCCTATGGTCGCTGAGACTGAGCAGAATTTTAGAACTCTTTTCGCATCAGCCTTTTGCAGTCCACCCATCTGCAAACCTCGGAGCACAAGTTTGTGTACATGCCCCAGACTTCCGAACACAACTATGATTAATTGGCAGTTATATCCTAGAGCTGTGATACATTCTACCAATGGCTGGTATTTCATGAATTTGGATGTGAAGCAAGTGTCCATATACAGATCAAACGCACAGCCTATTTCAAAGATGGTAACTGATTTTCTGGCTTGGTTAATGAAAACAATGTCCGGGGTGTTTGGGATGTTATACAGTATGTTGTTATCAGTACAATTATGATCAAACCAGTTCAATTTCACAGTGCTGTGCTTATACATAATAATAATAATAATAATACATTTTATTTCAAGCGCCTTTCATGACACCCAAGGTCGCTTCACAAACAATCATCTCATTACAATTACAATAATCTCATAGAAATAAATAGAAATAAGAAAAATAAAAGTCAGTCAGTCAGTCCATAAGCTATCTTGAAGAAATTAGTTTTAAGTCTGCTTTTAAAGTCAGTAATTGAGTCACAGTGTCTGATGTAGTCTGGCAGTGAATTCCACAACTTGGGGGCGATGTAGCTGAAAGCCCTCTCTCCCAGGGTGCTGAGGTTCGCCTTAGGGACATGCAGTAGGCCTGCTGTGGAGGATCTCAGTGAGCGGGCAGGAGTGTAGGATTCCAGGAGGTCAGAGAGGTAGGTGGGGGTATTGTTGTGGGGTATTGACAGAACAACATGTGTGTTGTTCTGTCCTGTACTTGTCTGAGTTCTTGTGAGACCAAGTCCACCAGACGGTCATGTCTGGCGATGTACAGTCCTTTGTAAAAGCTACAGCCGTTTAGGATATGAGCCATTGTCTCTTTATTGTCTGGGGTGGGATGTAGGATGCAGTGTGGGTTGTGTTGCGATGGATAGCAGATTGCCAGGTTGTATTTTTTTGGCAATACCTGTAAGCGGGCCTTAATGCAAAAGATAAGGACGTCCTCTCCAATGGTCGTGTTTGAGAGGATTGAGTGGGACACAGAGTGGTTTGCAAAGGGTAGCAGTGCCAGTTTGCCCTGCAGGCTTAAGCTAGTCCAATGCTGCGCACTCTCTTCTACTTTCATTCTTAGCATTGTGGCTCTCGCTGTTTTGATTGACAGCTCGTGTTGCCCATCTTCCTGTTCAAAGGTCGCGCATACATTGATGAGCGGGTCCATGACAACAGAGTTCAGTGCAACAGGTGTACCATCGGGCCCCGCCCACTTCAGATTTATTCCTGAGCGGTGGCACAGGTCATTGAGATCCATCCAGTCTGACCGCACACCGAAGCCTGCAGTTCTGATGTCCAGTTTTCCATTATCTTTTATTTTGAATCCGAGGAATTGCCGCTCATTCTCCTTCGCAGGTGGGATTTTGCGTCGCTGCATATGCAGGAGGAGTGATTCACGGGCCATTTCCCGGACTGTCACGTCGTCGCAGTTGAGCATCTTGAGGAGGTGGTTGGTTCTGGTGGCGGTGTAGACCCACTCAATGTTTGGGACTCCGGGACCTCCATCTCCGCGGGCTTGGAAGATGATGTCACGGGTCGAGTGGGTGTTTAAGCCAAGCCATTTCCTCACCAGGCTCACCGTCTTGTTTGTCATCTCTGTGAGGATGTTCTGAGGTATATGGATGTTTGCAAACAGGTGTTGGATTTTTGAAAGAGCGACTTCTCTGATTGCCTGGAATTTCATTAGAAATCACACACACACACACACACACACACACACACACACACACACACACACACACACAGTTATGTACACAGGGATATATTCATACTGCATGGCTGTTATTCACAGTCCAGACAGTGTTCCTACGGTCTGCAGAATCCCTCCCCATCTAGAAGAAACATCAGAAGTACTGTAGCTCTCGTGTTGAATTAAGAACACACTTAAGCAGAACAAGTGCTGGTCTCTAGCATACTTGTTATTATTCACTGATTATTAACATGTACACACACATACAGTTACACAGTAATACATTCATACACACAGTTATACAGTAATATATAAACATAATAGATGGAGATATTTATTTGAGTGGTTTATTTCTTTTAAATGCTCTAAAAAGGTCACCTACCAAATCTATGGGCCCGTTGGCTGTGTCACCGTCAGCAGTTACCAGGGACCGTCCTGCCGTCGCCTCTACCCACCACGGGACCTCCACCCTCTCCGGCTACCCACCACGGGACCACCACCGTCACCGTCAGCAGGTCAGAGCCCCCTCACAGCTTCACCCTTTTGAAATAGATATCTCTTTTTTGAAATGTATTCACCCTGGAGGCCTACCTACACCAATCGCACCAACACCACACAGCCACACTACCACGCACACAATCCGTTATAGACCCCCCCAGCCAAGCAGCCTTGAAACACCACATCCCCATCAGGTCAAACAGGTTAGAACACCCTGGACCAGAGATCTGAAGGGCTTCGCAGGCCGCTTCTTAAAGGACACCCCCTGACCCTAGCCCCCCAAAGGGCAGGGAAACCCCCCTAATATCAGGGAACCTGGAGAAGCTCCTATTGCACTCCTACCATCCCTCTCCAGGGATGGTAGGAGTGCAATAGGAGCCATGATAATGTGCAGACATAATGGTATCAGAACAAGTGCTATCTGAGAGATATCCTCTATCCATCGCTATGTCTTGTCTTCATAATACAACACTTAAAAGCTGTTGCTGTAGTTATTTCATGATTTTGTTTTATATTTACTCTAAGGATTTTTGCACTTTTGGTGGACGCATTTTCACATCAAAAGGAAAGACAGCAAAACCAAGCACTGCTGCGGGACCACTATAGTTCTAGTTCCGGTTCTATATATAGTTGGGACCGAGACGCTCTGAAGGGTCCTTCCTGCAGACCCCCCGGAGAGGAGCCCCAGCAGCAGCAGCAGTCCCCCCCCCCCATGCTGAGTGTGGAGGCTGGTCTAGTGTTGGCTCGTTCGTTCGCAAACCGGTTCGAATGACCGAGTCTTTAGGACGAACGAACTGAACCGGTTCGTCTCTCTCGTTCGTTCGGTCGTCTCGTTCACCATTCGATTCACCGACTCGACTGAACGAACGAACGAGTTTCCGGTAGCACTTACTCCACTGAGTCTGACTGACTCAACTGAGAACCGTGCAATGGCGTGAATTCCATGATGCGATTCACCGTTACCGGAAACTAGGCTGAATCGCGAACGACTCCTCTACGTTCAGTCGAGTTTCCGGTGAATCGATTCACCGGAAACTCGACTGAACGTGGAGGAGTCGTTCACGAATCGTATGTTCGTTCAGCCTGGTTTCCGGAAGCGGTAAATCGCATCATGGAATGGACCCCATTGCACGGTTCTCAGCTGAGTCAGTCAGACTCAGTGGAGTTAGTGCTACCGGAAACTCGACTGAACGAACGAACGAACGAACGATTCGCGAACGACTCCTCGTGGCGAACTGAATCACGCGAACTGGGTCACGGAAACGAATCATTGAATCCACCATTGATACAAACTGCTCAGTGGCGCAGGGTAACATACAGGAGCGATTTGCTTCCGCGTTATGGGGCCAAGACACGTGGCCTAGTCCGTGACTTACCGGATGCAGAGATCTTCTTCTTCTTCTTGTTTAGTGGCGGATCATAGTTTTTCCCCATATACCGCCACCTACTGGACTACTATACAGGAGTGTGTGACAAGGACGTTGGCAAATGATACTTTAAATCATAAAAATAACTTCAACGAAACTAACGAAACAAAATAAAACAAACAAACAAAAGAAATGAATAAATAAAAATAGTAAAGAAAAAATATATATACTTAAGGTTAAATTCTTCTAATTAGGTTAGTATCTTTTAGCTAATTTATCAGCAATTTCATTGCCATATATTCCATGGTGGGCTGGAATCCAACAGAACTGAATAATTAAACCAAGGCTTATAATATTTAAAAGAAATTGCTTTACCTCTATCACCAAATCTTCACGTATTGAATTATCTGTTATAAAACTTAGTATCTACAACCCATCTAAGAGCGGTTATTATTGTGGCCATCTCGATTGAGTATGATAAAGTCACCCACTCTATATCCATATCCTTTTTCAAATTCTGGAATATATATGCCAATACCACATTGTCCTTTGGGATCTTTAGAACCATCTGTAAATATTTTCAGATATCCATAGAATGAAGTATTTAAATAACTTGAGCAGGCATTAGCAAAACTTTGCTTGGTGAGATGCTCGCTTTTTCGAAATGGAATAAGATGCAGCTGGGCAGGGCGCTGAGAGGTGATGCATGAGGCATGATGGTGGCACGGCAGACAAGCAGAGGAGCATGATGGACTGGGATCTGATGAGGAAACAAAAAAAGATTATCTAACTTAAGATAAAATATACTCTGAAGTTTCCAGTTTCTGCAAACAGAAGAGAAGGGGTTTAATTAAGGCTTTGTATCATTAATAAGATAGACTGTGAATAACAAACGAAAAAATATAAAAGGCCTGGCTTAGTTTAAAGCCCACTCACCACGTCAAGGTGCAGGCCAAGAGTGGGAACATAGAACAAAGACTCACATCACAAACTCAGACAGTCACAACATGTATATGAATACGAGACACAATAGAACAAAGACTCACATCACAAACTCAGACAGTCACAATGTGTAAAAAACATAAATACATGAAACATGCATATAAATACGAGACCAAAGACTCACATCACAAACTCAGACAGTCACAACATGTAAAAAACATATAAATACATGAAACATGTATATACAAGACCATAGACTCACATCACAAACTCAGACAGTCACAACATGTAAAAAAACATATAAATACATGAAACATGTATATACAAAAAAGTGTTTTGTTAAAATTTGGGGTGGGGGGTCTTGTAATAAAAGCTTTTTTTATTGTAACACTTGGTTCAAATCCTATTTCTTACACATGCAGCCATTTGGACACCATTCTATGATAGCTGATAACCAAGGTACACACTGTAATACTATAATCAAGAGGACATACATGCAGTTCAAATAAGAAGAGATAGAACTTTATTGATCTGGAAACTTCATAAATATGTAAGATTGCTCCATATAATACCATAGTAACATGTATAGTAAACGTATGGAGGCCTAAAAAATTCAGTTCAATGTTATTGCTTAAGAAACAGATTCCTTCCAACTAACTATTTACGAAAAATGCAATCAATAATTTATATAAAAGTAAATGTTTACATATCGACCAGCAACGAAGTTGGAGTAGCCTACCCAAATAATGAATTGTAATACACCAACATTGTCAACTGTCATACATAGCTAACCATAACCCTGTCATAGCTAAACAAGCAAATGAAAATGAAATACCTACCAACGCAACTGAAATGTTAATATTAGACAATTAACAATATTATGAAGATTACGTAGGTCTCCCATAATCAATCAGGTAATCAATACGCCCGTGCCTGTTACAGCTATTTGAATGATATGTGTGTTATATATCCGTGTTCAACGCCATTCATGTTAAGTAAAAGGACAAATCTCAGACTTTGGAAGTTAATGGAGTTGATGGAAGTTAATTCGGAATTTAATTTAATTCGGAAGTTAATGGAGCCGTGCACTTCAAAATAGGTCCATAGCAAGGAGCCGTTTGTTTCAGTACGACTCCTTTCAGCTGCCCACCCAACATAAACTGCTAATAAAACGCTTGAGGAGGCGTTTTGAAAAGAAAAAACTTACATTTTTTTAGAACAGCGTAGAAATATAATTATGAGCCTTTGATTGATATCCAGAAATTTTTTGCGGAGACACAATCCTGTTCCCCACTTGTATTGGAGTGGACGGCGATATCTACTTCTGGGCCACATGAAATGACGGACCCCCGTCCACAGCCAGCTTAAACAGCTGCAATACCAGGCTTGGCCTCTGAGCACTGGTGGATTGCGGAAGTATGCGCCTATCCTGGGGGCCTGGGAGTGTCCTTCGATCCACACTTCACGATTAAGCCCGTTTTGAGTACGGCATCCGGGTCCTTGAGGTATACTTCTTTTCGCCGGATCTGAATTGTAACGTACTGCGTACTCAAATGTTGGCTAGTAAGTACGGACAGTACGGGTATTGGAACACGGCAGAAGGGGCGGGACTTCTCCCAAGTTTTCCCGCTTCTTCTCAGTTTGGGGCCGAATCAACTGAACAATAGAATCTCGGATCTCCATTTTAGTGCCATTCAAGTGCATGTGGTAAGGCATATATGATCTGAAATGTATTATATTCTAAACTTGTTTGGTTATTATATAATTTAATGGCTAACATAACTAAGCATAAGTGGACGACGTAAGTGATTTATGGTCAGAATCCCTCCAATCATCGTGTTGACTAGTCAGCGCCAATTCACTAACCAACGTTAAGTAACTCTTATTAACTTTGCAAAGGGATGTTAGCCGTCGATATTTACCCCGGATGTTCTAATTATGTTTCATTGTTAGACGATTGATCTGGACTCAAGCTGTAGGCCTACCAGTCAGATGAGTCACTCAGTGGAGGAGGTGAGACACCATATCAATACTTTAAACATCTGTTCATGCAACATTGGTGAGTTAATCACCATTAAATCAGATCAGACGATCAGATAAGACCAATGTGTTCATGAAAGGGACCCTCCATGGAGAGAATGGCAATTTAGGAGAACGATATTACTTTATTTATGAGAAATATGTGGGATTTACAACAGTTAATTGGCTGCTCTATAGCAACTGTTGACTTTGATAGATTCAGTATTACCTAGAATGTGTTACGGTTGTAGTTAAGGTTGTTTATCTACAAAGTGGTAAGGTTAGATCAACAGTATTGGACATTATGTTGTCTGTTTGTGGTGAAGGAGGACTTTGCGGATATCAGGGCCTACTTTTCCACAACAAAATGGAACCGCCTCTGTATGGCAGAGAAAAAAAGATTCATGCAGATCAAGGAAAACCATTTGGTTATGTCGTCTCTTGGTAAACCACTCATACTTAAATACTATTTTACTGAGTACATTGCTCTACATACAGACACAGGTGGTGCTGCTGTACACATCACTGCTTCTTTTGTGTGTGTGTGTGTGTGTGTGTGTGTGTGTGTGTGTGTGTGTGTGTGTGTGTGTGTGTGTGTGTGTGTGTGTGTGTGTGTGTGTGTGTGTGTGTGTGTGTGTGTGTGTGTGTTTCGGTCTGTGTGTGTGTGTGTGTGTGTGTGTGTGTGTGTGTGTGTGTGTGTGTGTGTGTGTGTGTGTGTGTGTCTGTGTCTGTGTCTGTGTCTGTGTGTGTGTGTGTGTGTGTGTGTGTGTGTCAGGCCTGTCCTTTGTGGCTCCAGCCTTCATGAGGAGAGAGAAGCCCGGCCAGGTGAGAGTCTGCTCACCTGAAGAGACAGACTCTGAGGAGGAGCAGCTCTGGACCTCTGGATTGACCGGTACAAAGACATTTACAAGACATTTCTGGAAGGGGTAATGTGCAGTGAACATTATCCCTTTCAAAGCCCTGAAGATACATTAGCCCGCATCATTTGACCAAAGATATAGCAACAAAAAGGGGTTTTATTGATTTAAAGGGATTTTATTGCATCTGAAAAAAGGAAAACCTGTAATAAACATTTTTAATAATAGGTTGTACCTCATAGTAAATTAGCAGGTTATATTACCCATTTTAGTCAGTTAGTTGAAGTGAGTCGTTTATATACTACTTTATTAGATTAGATTAGATTAGATTAGATTAGATTAGGCTTTATTGATCCTTTTGGGATGACTCCCTCAAGGAAATTGATTGTCCAGTATCTTACAGAAAGAAACACAACACAATATTAAATTATATACAATATAAGATAAACAATACACTCTTAGATAACTATAAAAAGTAAAATAAAAAGTAAACAGTAAACAATAATTATAATATAATATAAGATAAACAATAAACTCTTAACTAACTAACTATAAAAAGTAAACAAAAAACAGTAAACAGTAAACAATAAACTCTTAGCTAATATAGAAAGTAGATAATAATAGAAGTAAAACAGGATTCAAGTAAAATAAAAGATAAATGTAGAGAACTGTATAGAGGATTAATATAAATAAATAAATATAAATAAATAAATGTAAACATAAATAAACATATATATATACATATACACATGCACACACATATACATATACACACATACACATATATACATATACATACACATACATACACACATACACATATACACATACGGCATTGTGGATAAATATCATATCATATATGAAATGACGGTGAGCAAGGGGTGGCTGACAGTTAAATTAAATTAAATAAATTAGCAGTTCAAATTAAGCAGTGGAATAGGTTATATCTCTCCTCTTTACTCTATTACTCTATTACTTCTATTACTTCTATTCTATTTCCTCCTACTTCCCTCCGAGTGAGGAGTTGTATAGTGTGATGGCATGAGGGACAAAGGAGTTCTTTAGTCTGTTGGTCCTAACTTTGGGAAGGAGCAGCCTTCCACTGAACAGGCTCCTCTGGTTGTTGATGACAGTGTGCAAGGGGTGGCTGGCATTGTCAATAATGTCCAGCAGTTTGTCCAGTGTCCTCCTCTCTGCCACCGTCACCAGTGGTTCCAGCTTCATGCCGACCACAGAGCCAGCCCGCCTGATCAGTTTATCCAGTCTGGAGGTGTCCCTCTTGTTTATGCTGCCTCCCCAGCACACCACAGTGTAGAAGAGGACGCTGGCAACCACAGACAAAACATCCACAGCAATTTGCTGCAGATGTTGAATGACCGCAATCTCCTCAGGAAGTACAACCTGCTTTGTGTCTTTCCATACAGGTAGCTGGTGTGTGTTTTCCAGTCCAGTTTGTTATCCAGCCAGACCCCGAGGTATTTGTAGGAATTCACAGCCTCCACCTCAGCTCCGTCTAGCAGGACTGGTCTCGGACTTGGTCTGGATCTTCCAAAGTCAATGACCAGCTCTTTTGTCTTAGAGGTGTTGAGCTGTAGCCGGTTAGTGTGGCACCAGAGAGCAAAGTCCCCCACCAGACTCCGATACTCCTCCTCTCTGTCACCCCTAATACACCCAACGATGGCTGTGTCATCGGCGTACTTCTGTAGATGACATAGCTCAGAGTTGTAGCAAAAGTCTGAGGTGTACAGGGTGAAGAGAAGAGGGGCCAGCACTGTACCCTGGGGGGCTCCAGTGCTGCTGACCACAGTGTCAGACGTGATGTCCTTCAGCCTGACATACTGTGGCCTGTCGGTGAGGTAATCATCAATCCAGTCCACCAGATAGGGTTCCACTCCCATCCTGTTCAGTTTGTCGTGAAGCATAGGGGGCTGGATGGTGTTAAAGGCACTGGAGAAGTCCAAGAAGAGAATCCTCACTGTGCCAGCTTCCCTTATCCAGATGGGAGTGGACTCGGTGTAGCATGTAGAGGATGGCATCCTCCACACCAACATCTGGCTGGTACGCGAACTGCAGGCGGTCCTGGGCGTGTTGTACCTGGGGTCTGAGGAGGTTGAGGAAGAGCCGCTCCAACGTCTTCATCAGGTGTGAAGTGAGTGCCACCGGTCGGAAGTCATTCAGCTCGCTGGTCCTGTTCTTCTTCGGAACCGGAACGATGCAGGATGTCTTCCAGATCGTGGGCACTCTCCCTAGCCGCAGGCTAAGGTTGAAGATCCGTTGTAGCGGCTCTCCCAGTTCTGCAGCGCAGGTCTTCAGCAGTCTCGGACACACTTTGTCTGGGCCTGCTGCTTTCCTGGGCTGGAGCTTCCTCAGCTGTCCTCTGACCTGGTCTATGGTGATGTGAGGCGGGGATTGTGTTGAGGTGGGTGGGGGGGAGGGGGATGTTGTGGTGTCTGGGGGGAGGTGTGTAGAGGGAAGAAGAAGGAGAGATGGCTGTGGTGAGGGTGGTGGTGGTGAGGGTGGTGGTGGTGATGGTGGTGGTGATGGTGGTGGTGATGGTGGTGGTGGTGGTGGAGGTGGGGGGGACGAGGGCTGGTTGAACCTGTTGAAGAAGTCATTCAGCTCGTTCGCCCTCTCCGTTGTCTGCATTGTCCCCCCTGTAGCTCTGGTCTTTGTGTTGTGACCTGTGATGGTCCTCACACCTTCCCAGACCTCCCTCATGTTGTTCTCCCTCAGCTTCTGCTCCACCTTTCTCCTATAGCTGTCCTTAGCTTCCCTCACACAGTGTTTCACCTCCTTCTGTGCTGCCTTCATGGCCTCCCTGTCCCTGCTCCTGAAGGCAGCCTTCTTCTTGTTGAGGACAGCCTTGACTTCCCGCGTTACCCATGGCTTGTTATTAGGGTAGCAGCGGACAGTCCTGACAGGGGAGACCACGTCTGCGCAGAAGTTGAGGTACTCCGTCAGACAGTGTGTCATCCCCTCTATGTCCTCACCATGCGGGTCGATCAACACATCCCATACTGTGGTGTCGAAACAGTCTCTCAGGGCACTTTCCATCTCAGGGGACCACCTCCTGATGGTGCGAGTTGTCACCGGCTGTCTTTGGACCAGGGGGATGTACAGTGGCTGTAGGTGAACCAGGTTGTGATCAGACTTCCCCAGTGGGGGGAGGGGAGTCGCTCTATATGCATCCCTCACATTAGCATAGAGGAGATCAATTGTCCTGTTGTTTCTGGTAGTACAGTCTACAACCTGGTGAATCCAAAGTAGAATCCAAAGTTACGTGATTAAAGTCCCCAGAGATGATCATAAATGCCTCAGGGTGCTGTGTCTGCAGCCTTGCTGTGACGGAGTGTATCTTCTCACAGGCAGTGGCTGCGTCCGCTCTCGGAGGAATGTAAACACAGACGGTGATCACATGACTAAAATCCCTCGGCAGATAATATGGCCGCAGGCTAACAGCTAGCAGCTCGAGGTCCCGGCAACATGAGACTGTCTTTATGGAGATATGTCCTGGGTTACACCAGCGGTTGTTGACATACATGATGAGACCCCCACCTTTGCTTTTTCCGCTCGCTTTAGTGTCTCTGTCGGCTCTCACGGCAGTGAATCCCAGCAGGTCCACGTTAGCATCCGGTACAAGGTGGTTAAGCCATGTCTCCGTAAAGATGAACAAGCTGCTGTCACGGTAGATCCGTTGGTTGTTCAGCGCGGACAGCTCGTCGATCTTGTTCGGCAGCGAGTTCACATTCCCCATGATTACGGAGGGAATAGATGGTTTGTAGCGCCTACGATTATCCGCAAGCTCAGCCTTTATCTTAGCTCCAGCCTTGCAGCCCCTGGGTCTCCTCCTCAGCTCCGCTGGGATTGGGTGTCGTATCCCAGCCCGTCCGTTTGTTTGTTTGTTGTTTGTTTTGTCCGTTAGTCCGTTTATTTGCAAAGCCAGTAGTTCCTCTCTTGAGTAAGTGAGAGAGCTGGCTCTTGGTTGCATTTTTAGAAAAAATAAATAGAATTGAAGTATCTATAGTATATAGTATATAGTTTAGTATAGTACAGTATATATATTAAACACACAATAAGTAGAAAGAAGTTAAAAAACGGGAGAGCTACTGGAGAGGCAGCCGTCTCCCACAGCGCCATGGCAACAAGAAGTGTCCCTTTTATTGTCAGTTAGTAGGAGTTAGTAGCATACATCCTTACTTATAGTTAGTCAGATATAGTATGCAAGTTAGGTTTTATACTTCATTGGTTGTTAGTAGCTTATACTACCTTTTTAGTCAGTTAGTAGTCAGTAGGATACTTCCTTACTTAGAGTCAATCAGTAGTTATTTGGTTAAATATTAATTTATCGTAAGTCAGAAAGTTAAATACTAACTTATAGTAAGTTAATAGTAATAGGTTTTATACTGCCTCGGTTGTTAATAGCTTCTAAGCTACCTTTTAGTCAGTTAGTCATAGTTAATATAGTACATCCTTACATATGGTCTGTTTGTTGTAGTTAATAGGTCACATCCTAACTCATATAGTCAGTTGGTAATAGTTAGCAGGTTAAATCCTAACCTAAAGCCAGTTATGTCAGCAGGTGCTCGAGTGTGGAAGCCACCACCAGTCAGACAGGGGTCTCTACAACAGCCCAGTACGTCAGATGCAGTTTCTGTACAGGTATAAACAGCACACGTCACCTTCAGCAGCCTTACCATGTCCTGTCCTCTATGGTACGAGACCTGCTTCATGTCCGTGTGACAGCAGACTGATGGATTAAGGGTATTAATTACACCAGCACGATGTATAACCTTAGACGTATTGTTGCTAGGAGGTAAGGTACCTACTAGGGGTGTACGGTATAAACGGTGCTGAACGTATACCGGTGTGAATTTGCGCTACGGTATGGATTTTGACGTTACCGTGAGACCGGTGTGACCGGTAGACAATGTTGTGTGTAACGCGTAACAAAGTAAGTAATGTGTTAATACAGTTCCCTAACTACTTTTTCATGTAAAAAGTAAAGTTACGAGCAACTACTGAAAATATGGTAACGAAACATAGTTCCTTTTTCAATTCGGCACCACGTTACTTTTCCCAGGGACAGATTGACAGCGATACTGCCTTCTCAGGCCGTATGCTATTGCGCAAGCACGCAGGCGCGCAGCAAGCCCTCCTGCGTTGCGCAATAGTCCCTTCACAAGCTCTCATTCCACAACGTACGAGACAGACGCTGGTAGCGTGAAGCCGTCTCTGCAATCAGACATTGCTTCCGCAGGCATTTTGAAAGCCAGTCCTTACAACTAAATGCCAGTGGTGGAACGAGATGACAAACGTTGTCACTGTTTACCTGTCTAAGGACATGGTTCCCTTTCAAACTGTCGATAGAAAGGGCTTTAAAGAGATGGTCAAAACACTCGATCCCAGGTACGCGTTACATGCCCGCACACACTTCAGCCAAATTGAGATGCCAAAACTATACGGCAAGGTCCGCAAGCAAGTGGAGAAACAAATCCATACTATTAAACATTAGTGTTTTTTTTTTTTTTTAAGTATTTTTCCCCGTTCAGAGGCATTTATATCGAAATTTAAGATAAAATGAACATACCGTGATATAATACCGTTACCGTCTATTCCTCAAATCTTACCATGATATAGGGCTGGGCGATATAGCAAAAAATATTATCACGATTATTTTTTCGATCTCGATATTAATCACGATATATAATATTAAAAAATATATATATATATTTTCTTTTCTCTTATTTTCATTGTTGTTGATTGTGTGTGCATGTGTGTGTGTGTGTGTGTGTGTGTGTGTGTGTGTGTGTGTGTGTGTGTGTGTGTGTGTGTGTGTGTGTGTGTGTGTGTGTGTGTGTGTGTGTGTGTGTGTGTGTGTGTGTAACGGAAGCTCAAACATGCACCAGGGAATGGGCGTGTACTTAGGCATTAACCGCAAAACTGCGATCTGACTATTTTGTTTATTTCTGCCGAATTGGCTGTCAGGTAAATCCATATCAGAAATGTTTTTTTTTTTTAATTAAAAAAAATATATATATACCGTATTTTCCGCACTATAAGGCGCACCTGAGTATAAGCCGCAGCAGCTAAATTTAATGATGTGTACATAGATAAGCCGCACTGGACTATAAGCCACGGGTGCAGTGATGTTGCTAGGTACGCGTCCTGCGTCCCTGACGCATTAAAATCTGAAAGGACGCACTAAACTCACTATCCATGCGTCCCGGGGACGCATGTCATTTTCCCCATGAAAAACGATACATAGTGAACATTAAACAACTCGTGTTTAATCACAGTAACTGGCCAAAGAAACCTTCTTGTGAGCAGACCGGACAAGCGCTGTTTCAACCCTCTGCGCATCTACTCGGCGCAGACGTGATCCCCTGTACAAAGTATCGCGACATGCTAATTTAGCCGCTACCAAAACAACTAGCTCGTCACCACTGATTTCATTTCAACAATTAAAAATACGAACTTCATAGTAAATAAACCCACGTTTCCACTGCTCGATGCTGTGCTCATTCGTGTCGATTATGTTGTAACGTTTAGGGGACGTGCTGTAATGAAATAAATGAAACATAATCCGGTGGTGGTGATGAAAACTACATTGAACGGCAGCCGCCATATTGTTATGCCCAAACGGCGCCTGCGCATACATCGCGCTTCCAACGAGATCCCGTTTTTCTCGAGAAACAGGCAGAGAAGAGAGAACGCAAAAATGCCACCAAAGAAAAAGATGAAACCTATTGCAGGTCAGCAAACTATTGCAGCTGCATTTTCTGTCCCCACTACCTCTGCACTCCTCCGGTCCGCGCCCCGCCACTGGTGGCGGGGCGCGGACCGGTCATAGAGCCCATACGGTACGGCCACACCAACCGCGTTACTCGCGTTAGGGGCGTCCAAACTCGGCATTTTTGCATAGGGAACCATTGGTATAGGCGCGTAGACGCGTTACATGCGTTGAAGCGTCGCGTCATCTTTCTTTATTCTGGGTGGAAATAGTAACATAGTTACGCTATTAAATGCGTTTATGGAAACATTTTTAGCGAGAAATGTGCATTTTACTTTCATAATGTTCGCTCGGTGAATGTGAAGGATGTTTGGTTTGATAGTTATGACGAAGAGGGTACGCTCCGTTCACTTGCATGGACAGAGTCTCTGGATGCTAAGCAACCTCAATGTCTTGGCGGACTATTTCTCTGCTGATCAACACTACGAATGCTGGAAACACACCAGACACACCATGTGAAGTTATTTAACCCGATTATTGTTATTTATATCAGAGATTATTTAATCTAACCCGATCTTCACCCTGCTACCCTCTGGCAGGCGCTACCGGGCCACTACAGCCCGCACCTCCAGACTGCAGAACAGTTTCATCCCCAGGGCCATCACAGAACTTAATAATCACACTACACTCCTACCCTCCACCCAGCACAACTGCACTTTTGTTAGTGGTTGCACAAACAAATTTCGTTGTGTATCCAATGCACAATGACAAATAAAGTCTATTCTATTCTATTCTATTCTAAACTCTTCACCCAAACCCGGCGGCGTTTGGGTTTCCTACCTCGGACTCCAGCGCAGCCACGGCCGACAACTATCTTTATTCTGGGTGGAAATAGTAACATTGTTACGCCATTAAATGCGTTTATGGAAACATTTTTAGCGAGAAATGTGCATTTTACTTTCATAATGTTCGCTCGGTGAATGTGAAGGATGTTTGGTTTGATAGTTATGACGAAGAGGGAACGCTCTGTTCACTTGCATGGACATGGACTCATCTAGCTGCGTTGGCGCATTGACGCGTTGGAAGCGTTGAACCACCACACAATGATCAAGCGTCAGGTTAGGCGCGTACTCGCGTTATCCAACGCGAGTAACGCGTTTGGTGTGGCCGCACCGATAGAGTTAAAGTCGGTGGACTCGTCTGTAACCTGTAAAATCCATAGATTAGCCGCACCGTTATATAAGCCGCAGACTCGAAAAATGGGGAAAAAGGCGCGGCTTATAGTCGGAAAATTACGGTATATATATATTTTTTTTTTTCCATATCGAGCATTTATGTCTAATGCTTATCGTCGTAATCGATGTGAGATTTATCGCGATTAATAATTGTAATCAAGTTATCGCCCAGCCCTACCGTGATGTACATTTTAGTCCATACCGTACAGCCCTAGCACCTACCCACATTAATAAAACAAGGAGTACTCCTAACTAGACGTTCTGTCTGTCAGAGTCTCTCAGGGCGGGGCTGGAGTGACCAGGAGGTCTCTGGAGGGCCCACTCCTTCTCATCCAGAGATCGACCCCCCCGGAGGAGGAGTAGAGAGGGGCTCTGCAGTCCAGGAGGAGGTCTCCTTGGGTTAGCTCTGATCCCACCACTGCTTCCCTGCCAAAACACCTTTTTGTGCACGTATAGTGTGTGTGTGTGTGTGTGTGTGTGTGTGTGTGTGTGTGTGTGTGTGTGTGTGTGTGTGTGTGTGTGTGTGTGTGTGTGTGTGTGTGTGTGTGTGTGTGTGTGTGTGTGTGTGTGTGTGTGTGTGTGTGAGAATCAGTTCTCCATGAACATATGAAGGGCTCAAGTGTTTATTCAAGAAAGACGAACCTGAGAAATGTTCTCAGAGTTAACTACCAAGAACCGGAAGTACCTAAGGATGACGACTACTTCTGTAAGAGGGCTCACTCACTCTGTCTCTGTCTCTGTCTCTGTCTCTGTCTGTCTCTGTCTCTGTCTCTGTCTCTGTCTCTGTCTCTGTCTCTGTCTCTGTCTCTGTCTCTCTCTCTGTCTCTGTCTCTCTCTCCCCACCTCTTTTTCCCCACCTCTTTTTCATTCACAAACCAATTTTTAATCTTCCTGTTTCTGTCTATTTAATATAGATTTGTAGCTGAAGCTCTCTTGGACGTTATAAATAAATGAACTCTCCAGTCTGTGATGAGTGTAGGACTTTCTTCCTCGAAGAGTGCGCGGTCCACGGTCCTATCGTCTTCATGGCTGATCGCCCCGTTGCTGTCAGAGAGAAAGACCGAGCCAAGAAGACGCTGCCCGCTGGGTTTGAGGTATATGTCGTACTTTAACACAACAAAGTTCTCCCCGTCCAATGACATCCACCCCCCTCTTTCCTTTCCTCCCTCCCTCTTCCTGTCTAAATCTCTTTCTCACTTGTTTCCCAACTACTCATCTCCATTCATTTCTTATCATATCTTATCTTCCTCTCCCCCCCCTCCATCTCACCACCTCTCTTCCTCTCTCCATTCCTCTCACCTCTCTTTGTCTCTCCCTGCCTCATTCTCTCTACATCTCTCTTCTCCATGTGTCTCCATCTCGCTCTCCTCTACCTCTCTTGTATTCTATCTCCTCCCTCCTCCACCTCTCCCTCCCTCTATGTATTCCTCTCACTCTACGACTCTCCTCCTCTCTCCATCTCTGTCTCATGTGGGGTAGATCAGAGATTCTAGGATCCCTGGGGCCGGTCTAGGGGTGTTTTACTGTGGAGACGGTGGCCTTCCCATTGGAACACACTTTGGACCCTACGAAGGACACAGGACAGATGAAGAGGGAGCCCTAGAGTGGATACTCCTGGGAGGTCAGTGTGTTTGTATTCATTTATTTTGATCTAGTCTTGTATGTGTGCTTTTGTGTTTATTGGATGGCATAGAGTCTGATTAACACATTTCTCCAGATCTACAAGAGCAGACACAATGATTACATTGATGCAAAGAGAGACACTTTCTAACTGGATGAGGTAGGACCCTATTCACTTTTATACCATCTACTGCATGAATAATGTTCACAATTTTCTTACTTACATTACTTTATTGATAACATTTATATTTCTCCATGTCTGTTATCTGATTAGATCCACAATATTTTCTGTGTTGCTATGACATGTGCAGAAGATAGACTGTAAAGGTGTGTTGACGTACCTGTCTGTGTGTTAGGTACGTCAATTGTGCTCGTAATGAAGAGGAACAGAACCTAATAGCGTTTCAGCACAAAGGAGGAATTCCTTATCGCACCTGTGGCCTCGTGACTTCAGGAGCAGAGCTCTTGGTCTGGTATGGGGACGAATACGCCAGACATCTGGGAATCGGATTTGATCGACTGTGGAACAACAAGAGCTCTACTAAAGGTCTGCCTTCAAGTCTGTCTTTCTGTCAGGGTTTGGTTTCTATGCGGCACTTCATGACCACATCTCTCATTTTAATTCAAAAGAGCTTGGACAATAAACATCTACATTAACAAGGCAGTTAAGAAATTATACAGGAAATAGTAAAGTTTTACCATACATTTAAATATAATAAACAAAAGATGACAACATAATAGAAAAATATTCTTACTTGGAAAAATGTCTAAATGCAAAATATACAGTACCATGGAGGTTTCAAAAAAACAATCCAATTATACAAATTCAGGTATGCTTGATTAGGCTGTGCAGCCTTATCAAGCCCCAAAGCCTAAAGCACCTGACTCTGGCCAGGTGAGGCTGCTTAAACCAGCCATCAGCAGCACTCTCAAAATAAAATGCATATGACTCTCTCTTTCTCCTAGGAGGGAATCCCAGCTGACACCAGCACAGGCTTTCCCCTGTCCCGAGTGTCCGTACTCCTACACGTCTCAGATCTTCCTCCACAAACACATGAAGAGGAGCCATGGCGACCTGTACGGCCGACTGCTGAGGAGTGGAGAAATCAAGGTGGAGCCTAGTCTCCTCCCATACGTCGCAGCCTCCTATCAAGAACCAATCGGAGCCTCCCCGGGAACCGTCCAAAGCACGAGCCAGATTCCAGCAGAAGGAGCCGGACAACACAGATGTGAGAAGTGCAGTAAAACCTTTAGTCGCTCTGATAGTCTGAAGGTTCACCAGCGCATCCACACGGGAGAGAAACCATACCACTGTAAACAGTGTGGGAAAACATTTAGTCAATCTGGTCATCTCAAGAGTCACGCACAACTTCACAGAGGAGTCTCCACCCAAACAACCATGTGAAGAAACTAAATGGTTCCCAGACATCTGTTATTCAAATCTAATCGAACATGGTTCTTGCTGTTATATGTTAAAAGGGCACATGAACGGTTAATTGTTTATCTTATCAACTTTATGTATTTATTTATATTCATGTCTGTATGAGTGAAGGTTTTTACCCGAAAAATGTTCAGAAGAAAAATAGTTTGAGAGAGATAATGTTAACTGAATTATTCTCTGACGTCATTGTTATATTTATTTCATTTGTATGTATTTATTTATTTATCCTGTAGAAATTCAAATAAAATCAGATATGCAGTGTGGAGAAGTCTGGTTTTGTCTGGATAGAATAGAAGCAGTCCGACATGTTGGTGAATTATATTTGATATGCTGTTATGTATAACGTAGAATTCAAAGGATGAGCTGAGGTCCCGTTACTGACCACCAGAGGGAACCACAGCACCACGAAGATGTTCCCCTTCCCCGGATTCAGTGACATTTTGAATTAATTATTGATAATTATGTTTCAATCTCCCATTAATAATTACTATTCACCGTCCTTCAATGGAAGTGAGAAAAAAAGGATGTCTGATTTAAACCGTTGAAGAGGCCTGTGATTTGGTAGGCTAATACAGTGAACAAATGATCGATATATCAACCAGTGGCGGTGGGTCAATAGAGGGCGCTAGGGCGCCGCCTCTCCGTGAAATATTCACTTCAATATACAAAGCTGCAAACTTGTCGCTTTCCTGCGACAATCGCCGTTTTCTTGGTCTATTTGGTCATTCACGTGAATCGTGTAGAACCGGAGAGTTCTATTTCATGTAGGCTACGCCGTCTAGGCTTCGCCTTATGGGCTTGTCCCGTCTGAAAATTCAAACTATGCACCTATCAGCGTGGGCACCGCCCACATTTCCCACGGTATCGTGTCTATATAACGCGGTGTATACCGTCGCTCATCCTCCCTTTTCTTTCAGCACTTGTGCTTATCAGCGAGAAATTGAGAACTACTATTAAGAAGAAGATGAAGACTTAAACACGGATCTCCCGAGCCGGTGGCAGCGGCTCGGGCGAGGCGCGGACAAACGGCCCCTTTTCAGGGCCACCTGAGAGCGCTCCTGGAGCTAGGTCCTTTTCAGGACTCCTTTGCGCCTCCTGTCCCGCCTCCCTGGCACCGGGTGACGGGCACTTGGCGTGCTCTGTGTGCCTCGGCACTGACCACGCCGAGGCTGCTATGGCGGCCCCCGTCTCCTGTGTCGCCTGCCGGGAGCTGCCTGAAGAGGGGATCCTCTCCAGGCATCTCTTCTTTTCCCCTGCGGTGGACCTGACGCGATGGCATCATCGACGCCGACGACGACGCCTCATGGACGGCGACTCGGCA